>NC_074704.1:11379517-11483061 GCF_029448725.1 Salvelinus fontinalis | reverse complement strand
GTAGGAGCTAGCACAGCAGGGGGTGCGGTGGGAGTGGGAGCAGCTAGCACAGCAGGGGGTGCGGTGGGGGTGGGAGCAGTAGGAACTGCTACAGGAGCACAGGAGTTAGTCTCACAAAATATTTCAGAGAAATAAGTGAAATAATTCAATTAGAATAGAGCTTCAGCTTCAAAACATGTTAACAGCCTGTTGACAGCCAATGCACTTTGGTTTAGTTTTGATCAGTGTTATCAGTGGTAGAGGTTAGGAATCTAGGTTAAACACAATCTACATTTAAAAGCTACAAACGACAGATGTATAGTGGGTAGACATGTACAAGCAAAGAATAGGCCAATCAAAGTGATGCAGACTGAAATACAGGTTGGAATGGTGACAAGACAAGCTACAGTAAACAATTCATTCCACAAAAAGATGAGGAAGGATTTTTCTATGGCAAGCAAAATGGATGCAAAAATTAGAAATTCTAGTGATTTCTAAGCCCAGCTAGGAGGTGTTTTAACAATTTGACCACTTACCTTACCACTTTAAAGTGTATCCTGTTAATGCTAACAACAACACATAGTTATTAGGGGAAAGGTCATTTCATATGTATATTCTTCTCAACAGAAAAAAACAATAAAGTGCCATAACATAGAGTACCTTGGTCAAAACCCACGCAGATAGACAGCAACTCCTGATCTGATGGCTCGGCAGCTAAGAAACACAGACAAACATAATGACACTGTTATATTGTCAACTGCTACACTGTTTGATTTACTGTTTGATTGACTTAGATGACTACAGAATATATATTTACATGGATTAGGAGGCGCTAAAGTTGTTGCTGTGTCCTCCTGGTCAGGTCGGGGGGGCAAGGTCCCGTCCCGTACCCTGCGTTCCTCCACTGCCTTCTGGACCTCAGGAAACAGGTTGGTATACCTGTCCGGATGGTTGGGAAAATGTTATAAATTGTATTGTGATTCTGACTGATTTCATTCTTATAAAATTACAACTATTTAAGGAAAAGAGTACCAGTCAAACCGGTCCATGTTGGCCATTTCAGAAGACGTGTTTGTGTCCCCCATCTCCCTCTCTTGCTGGTGAGAAGCCAAGACCATGACGGCATAGCCGACATCGTGGCTTAGCAGCCACTTGAAGGTTTGACCCCGGTATTTGCCGAACTGGATGGCACTCTCACTGTCCACCAGTCGGCTATCATCCGGGTCACCCCCTCTGGCTACCACACAAGCCTTTGCCTTTGCCTTCACTTGTCGTGGCTTCAGCACCCGGACTACACCTGTACACTCTTCCTCCTGGATGGTCCTGGCAACCCTGGCAGCCTCTTCAGATACCTCAGGGTGAGGGCACCAGAGGGCTCCAAGCGGAAAGCAGGGGTGTGAACATAATCCATTCTTCCTTTCATTAAGAGAGGTTATTCACACACATGTTATTTGTTGACAGCAATACAGTGGACCACATAGTTACCCTGCTTACAGTAGAGCACATACAGCGTTAAATGACCATTTCATTCTACATATAACGTTAGCTAGCTGGCCCATACAGTGTTAAATGTCCATTTCATTCTACATATAACGTTAGCTAGCTGGCCCATACAGCGTTAAATGTCCATTTTATTCTACATATAACGTTGGCTAGCTGGCAAGTATGCATTGTAGTACACTAAGTTAACACTGCACGTTAACTACATTGGCTAAATATATAACGTTAACTAGTTAGCCAGCTAACTATCAATTATTACCGCCCTTTATTACACATTTTTAGCTAACGACAGGACTCGTTTTCAAGAAAATTGACTGAAACTCACATTAATTCACCTAAATACACAACTGTGTTCTGAAATCCGCCATGAAATATAGCTAACGTTGCCTTTACGACCACGACTGAAACTCACATTAATTCATCCAAATGTTTCCTGAAATACGTGATGACAACTAAATCAACGACTGAAACTCACCTTAATTCACCGAAATACACAACTGTGTTCCGAAATCCGCGATGAAATATAGCTAACGTTACCTTTACAACTATCTTTCTCACAAGTACTCGGAATGATGGAGAACTAACTGCAAAGAACTTCACGTGGATTTTGGGGGAGGCGGGACATGAACGACAGACTCTCTTTTCGTTCTTTTCTCTCTCTCTCCTTTCTCTCTGTCTTTTCTCAGATTAATTTTTTTTTCAAATTGAAGCTGCTTTATTGGCATGAAAAACATTGTGTCAATATTGACAAAGCAACAATGTATACAATCTAAATGTTTGTGTTCTGCAAAGTATTTTTATTCTCAGTCCGCAGAATGGACCACGTATCATTGAACCATGATACCGTGAAATACCAATGATATACACTATTAGTTCCTGGGAAATATATCCTTGTTTCTATCGCTTCTAGCATATTTATCGTGACCCCATTCCTGAAAGCTCACCCTTCCAGGAACACATATGTTTGTTCCCCCTCAACGTAGACCCTTTATAACAATCACATATGTTTGGACTTTGTCTGGATTTAGGACTAGCAGAGGATACCTATAAACCATAAAAGCAAGGGGGTCACAGTTGAGAAAATTGGCTAAATAATGAAAAAGAATCTAATCAACAATGACATAATATGCAATTAACTATTGACTTTTTCATTTGTAAATCATTATTATAATGAAAATGAAACCTAGAGTTGGGTTTATATAGCCATGAAAAAAATGAAAAAAGTTGTATATGTATTAGGTTGTGAAGATCTTAGATTACATGTAAAACAAAACGACTCAACGCTGAACTAAATCAAAATATGTCTACAACTCACAAGTGTTATTAAAAATGTGTAAGACGTGGAAATACATAATATATGTACCCATCTCAATATTACCTAGAGACATATTCTGAACTTTTAAACAAAATTGTAAACTCGTTACACATACTTATGCTACTTTCACATAATACAATGTCAGTGTCAGCATCCTTCGATGCAGTGGGGGATGTGTTATATCTGGTACATGTTCCCCCTTATAGATATTCCTTAACATCCTAGTTACTAGAACATTAGTAGTACATAACAGTGTAATAGCGTAGTACTACAGTACGGACCTGTCTTGACATCCTCGTTTGAAACGTTAAAACTTCTTGTTTATTGTCAGAACGAGCCTTCTGGATATGTGTGGTACTGTATATAAAACATCAGTGACTAATTGATTCACCAAAGGTTCTTGTTCTCTACAGTTTAGCATAAAAAATATTTCCCTCCACTCTAAAAATATACTTTCGAATTATAAACATGTAATTAAAAAGGAATACTAAAATAGCCAATGTGTCGTCATGTCATATACATTATAACCCGAGGGGGTCGAAATTGTTGTTCAAATGTTGCATATACATTTTTTAGTATCTAGATATTGTGTTATGTTATGTTAGAATGTCTAATAAACAACTATTTTATACATGAATAATATTGTTTTGTCAGAAATATATAATAATAATGTTTTACCTGCACTTGTATGCAAACGATACGGTTGAGTACTCTATCGCCCGCCCTGCTGATCATACTCTATCTGAACTACATTATGCTTTCAATATTTTGCAGAAAACCTTTGACCTTAAATTATTATTGAATACATGGAAAACTAAGTATGTTGTTTTCTAGAGTACACAAAAATTATTCTAATGATTGAAGTGTACGTCCCTAGTACGGTGGTGTATCAGTAAATACGTTAAGTTTACTTTTTTTAAAACATATTTTTAAAAACATATTGATGAGTTAATTAAGATGCTGAATATTAAAAGATCGGCGCACGAGTAGCGAGTCAAGGCATCCTTGTTGGCCCATCAGGGGATGCTGGGAAACGCTGCCCTCTCCTTCTGATGCACTGTTACCACGTACACCATGTAGCCCACGTCGTTCTCCATCATCCACTTGAAGGTCTGACCCCGGTACTTGCCGAACTGAACCGTGCACCGGCTCAGGACGACCATCTCTGCACCGGGGTCACCTCCCTCGGAGACGACGCGGGCTCGAGCCTCTGCCTCCACTTCCTCCCACTTCTTAGTCCTCACAGGAGGGCCCTGAGCACCAGAAGCAGGGTCCTCCTGAAGCAGCCACTCTTACTGCCTGGGGTGTGGCCTTGAGGACCAACTCCTGTGAGGGCGTTGTGAGGTTCTGAATTATGCACTACAACCCAATACTATATGTGATTGTGATTGAATACTCAATGTGATTGAATATTAGCAACTGTTGGCCTGGGCGCCTGGGTGTCTGTGTGTGTGTGCTGGAAGTAACAGTTAGCCCCAGATAAGTGTGCTGGGAAGCTGTGGTTAGCCTTGAGCGGGAACAGTATGCATTTGTATACAGGTGCAAATAGCGCAGACAATGTTGCAGAGCTGTCTGACCTCAGTCTCTGGGGTGAGGGAGTGTAATCTACACAGCAACAGCGCCGGGACACCAAAGAGCGCAAAGAGGCTAGGACTAGCCTGAGCGCCGGCGATAGGCTGGGTGAGTCTAAACCACGCCCAGTCTCTACTCTGACAGGCCGGCTCGGAAGCGGGAACTATCTCTGTCATGAGTATATTATAATATCTTTGTCAGGAACAAGTCAGTTCCTTGTTCCACCCTGCGGGGTGGTGCAGTGAACCCGTATATACGAAAGTTGCATTTGCCATTTATTACTTAGTTTATAAAAAATGCATAGCATACAATTAGTGACTCATTGTCATACTTGTCCTTATACCAGATTGAATTGACGCAACCCTAACAATGTGAAACGGAACCTTGGATTTTTCATTTTAGGAGGCAAGAAAAAAAACTATTATCATGACTGATGAGTGCAGTGACAAGTGACAGCATAACCATATTAGATACATATAAAGGAACTTACGTTTGCTTGATAGGTCTGCTAGGAGAAGGACAGCAGTGGGGGGTTATGGGTAGGGTTAGGGTGATTATTATTTCATGTGCAGTTAAATTCAGTTTACATAGAAAGACAAGTTTGCCCCCAATGACCATCAGGCTGTCACATATCATACAATGCATTCAACTACATACACTTCAAACGCATGCCATCAAAAAACGAAAGAAGATAGACAATTAAATAGTATAGAATTTCAACTTTTAGTTGATATAGATGTTAGCTAAGGTTTTACAGGATTGTCAGTGGTCAAATAAACTTTGTGAATTTTGTACGTCTACAGTAGCTAGTGATATTAAGTAGCCATGTGCTTTAATCACCAGGTCAAAACAGTGATGACAGACACAGAAGCCCAGTGTAGGAGTTTTAATGATGAACCAGAGTATACATAGGGAAACAGGATGAAATGGAAGATAATTATTGCAATGTAAATCCAATAAACATTAAATAAATGTCAGCAATCTATACACACAAAATAACACACCATAGTTCACGAGTTGGAGCATCGGCTGTAGCTGTCATCCTGCGTGTAGCTGTCATCCTGCATGTAGCTGTCATCCTGCATGTAGCTGTCATCCTGCATGTAGCTGTCATCCTGTATGTAGCTGTCATCCTGTATGTAGCTGTCATCCTGCATGTAGCTGTCATCCTGTATGTAGCTGTCATCCTGCATGTAGCTGTCATCCTGCATGTAGCTGTCATCCTGTATGTAGCTGTCATCCTGCATGTAGCTGTCATCCTGCATGTAGCTGTCATCCTGCATGTAGCTGTCATCCTGCATGTAGCTGCCATCCTGTATGTAGCTGTCATCTTGCATGTAGCTGTCATCCTGCATGTAGCTGTCATCCTGCATGCAGCTGTCATCCTGTATGTAGCTGTCATCCTGCATGTAGCATGTAGCTGTCATCCTGTATGTAGCTGTCATCCTGTATGTAGCTGTCATCCTGCGTGTAGCTGTCATCCTGCATGTAGCTGTCATCCTGCATGTAGCTGTCATCCTGTATGTAGCTGTCATCCTGTATGTAGCTGTCATCCTGTATGTATCTGTCATCCTGCATGTAGCTGTCATCCTGCATGTAGCTGTCATCCTGCATGTAGCTGTCATCCTGTATGTAGCTGTCATCCTGCGTGTAGCTGTCCTCCTGCATGTAGCTGTCATCCGATGTGTAGCTGTCCTCCTGCATGTAGCTGTCATCCGATGTGTAGCTGTCATCCTGCATGTAGCTGTCATCCTGCATGTAGCTGTCATCCTGCATGTAGCTGTCATCCTGTATGTAGCTGTCATCCTGTGTGTAGCTGTCATCCTGTGTGTAGCTGTCATCCTGCATGTGGCTGTCATCCTGCATGTAGCTGTCATCCTGCATGTAGCTGTCATCCTGCATGTAGCTGTCATCCTGCATGTAGCTGTCATCCTGTATGTAGCTGTCATCCTGTATGTAGCTGTCATCCTGCATGTAGCTGTCATCCTGCGTGTAGCTGTCATCCTGCATGTAGCTGTCATCCTGTATGTAGCTGTCATCCTCCATGTAGCTGTCATCCTGCATGTAGCTGTCATCCTGCATGTAACTGTCATCCTGTATGTAGCTGTCATCCTGCATGTAGCTGTCATCCTGCGTGTAGCTGTCATCCTGTATGTAGCTGTCATCCTGTATGTAGCTGTCATCCTGCATGTAGCTGTCATCCTGCATGTAGCTGTCATCCTGCATGTAGCTGTCATCCTGCGTGTAGCTGTCATCCTGCCTGTAGCTGTCATCCTGTATGTAGCTGTCATCCTGCATGTAGCTGTCATCCTGCATGTAGCTGTCATCCTGCATGTAGCTGGCATCCTGCATGTAGCTGGCATCCTGCGTGTAGCTGTCATCCTGCATGTAGCTGTCATCCTGCATGTAGCTGGCATCCTGCGTGTAGCTGTCATCCTGCGTGTAGCTGTCATCCTGCATGTAGCTGTCATCCTGCATGTAGCTGTCATCCTGCATGTAGCTGTCATCCTGCATGTAGCTGTCATCCTGCATGTAGCTGTCATCCTGCATGTAGCTGGCATCCTGCGTGTAGCTGTCATCCTGCATGTAGCTGTCATCCTGCATGTAGCTGTCATCCTGTATGTCACTTAATCATGACTTTCTCTTTTCCATTTTAATCACTTATTTCATTTCAGTTTTACACTCAAACTTGACCAACACTCATAAATGCTTTTGTTACATCCTACCACTGATTGATATTCATCTGGGCATGTTGGAATGTGCTATTAACTTAATCACTGTTATCTACATTTGTAATATATCTGTCCATTCATGCATGCATTTATTTTATTTATTTATTCATTAATTTAACCTATTTATTTCTGTGTCACTGCAAAAGCCGTAGCCCTACAGGTCCCCGTATCACTCCCTCGGCCTCTGCCTCCAACTAACCAAGCCCCGGTTCCTACCCCGGTCATGGCCCCGGTCCCTGCTCCTGCCCCACTGGGGCAGAGCGAAGAGGAGGATTTGCCCCTGCAGAGCTCCTGCCTCCAAGGCCCTCCTCAGAAAGTGCTGAGGTAAATTCATCAACTGTGCTGGGATCTACAAGACCATCCGGAGGGTCTTGGACATCGACCGCTGGTATCTCATGGCCACTGAGTGCCTGGAATGCGGTCGGTGTAAGAAGGTCGCGGGGTGGTCACGGGACCTTGTCAGTCAGCTGGACGCTCGGCATCGCTGCCAGTTTCCAGCAATATTGACATACAAGTAAGCTCACAAGATTAAGTTAGTTAGTAATAAAGTAAAATGAATGCGGCTGAACGAGGTGGAGGCCAGGGTCACCTCCATCTTTGGGTCCATCTTAAAGATGGACTTTACCAAGAAGGTGAGTTTTCACTTAAAAATGTGAAGATAAGTGTCTGATTTTGTATATACTTATGTCATGCAATAAAATGCAAATGAATTACTTAAAAATCATACAATGTGATTTTCTGGATTTTTGTTTTAGATTCCGTCTCTCACAGTTGAAGTGTACCTATGATAAAAAATTACAGACCTCTACATGCTTTGTAAGTAGGAAAACCTGCAAAATTGGCAGTGTATCAAATACTTGTTCTCCCCACTATGTGTAAAGAGTTTACAATTTTGTTTAAAAGGTCAGAATATGTCTCTAGGGAATATTGAGATGGGGTACATATATTATGTATTTCCATGTCTTACACATTTTTAATAACACTTGTGAGTTGTAGACATATTTTGATTTAGTTCAGCGTTGAGTCGTTTTGTTTTACATGTAATCTAAGATCTTCACAACCTAATACATATACAACTTTTTTCATGGCTAAATAAACCAAACTCTAGGTTTCATTTTCATTATAATAATGATTTACAAATGAAAAAGTCAATAGTTAATTGCATATTATGTAATTGTTGATTAGATTATTTTTTCATTATTTAGCCAATTTTCTCAACTGTGACTCCCTTGCTTTTATGGTTTATAGGTATCCTCTGCTAGTCCTAAATCCAGACAAAGTCCAAACATATGTGATTGTTATAAAGGGTCTACGTTGAGGGGGAACAAACATATGTGTTCCTGGAAGGGTGAGCTTTCAGGAATGGGGTCACAATAAATATGCTAGAAGCGATAGAAACAAGGATATATTTCCCAGGAACTAATAGTGTATATCATTGGTATTTCACGGTATCATGGTTCAATGATACGTGGTCCATTCTGCGGACTGAGAATAAAAATACTTTGCAGAACACAAACATTTAGATTGTATACATTGTTGCTTTGGCAATGTTGACACAATGTTTTCATGCCAATAAAGCAGCTTCAATTTGAAAAAAAATATATAATTTGAGAAAAGACAGAGAGAAAGGAGAGAGAGAGATAAAAGAACGACAAGAGAGTCTGTCGTTCATGTCCCGCCTCCCCCAAAATCCACGGAGAAGTTCTTTGCAGTTAGTTCTCCATCATTCCGAGTACTTGTGAGAAAGATAGTTGTAAAGGTAACGTTAGCTATATTTCATCGCGGATTTCGGAACACAGTTGTGTATTTAGGTGAATTAAGGTGAGTTTCAGTCGTTGATTTAGTTGTCATCACGTATTTCAGGAAACATTTGGATGAATTAATGTGAGTTGCAGTCGTGGTCGTAAAGGTAACGTTAGCTATATTTCATGGCGGATTTCAGAACACAGTTTCAGTCAATATAAGTGAGTTTCAGTCAATTTTCTTGAAAACGAGACCTGTCACTAGCTAATAATGTGTAATAAAGGGCGGTAATAATTGATAGTTAGCTGGCTAACTAGTTAACGTTATATATTAATATATTTAGCCAATGTAGTTAACGTGCAGTGTTAACTTAGTGTACTACAACGCACACTTGCCAGCTAGCTAAGGTTATATGGAGAATAAAATGAACATTTAACGCTGTATGGGCCAGCTAGCTAACTTTATATGTAGAATGAAATTGACATTTAACGCTGTATGGGCCAGCTAGCTAACGTTATATGTAGAATGAAATGGACATTTAACGCTGTATGGGCCAGCTGGCTAACGTTATATGTAGAATGAAATGGACATTTAACGCTGTATGGGCCAGCTGGCTAACTTTATATGTAGAATGAAATTTACATTTAACGCTGTATGGACCAGCTAGCTAACGTTATATGTAGAATGAAATGGACATTTAACGCTGTATGGGCCAGCTGGCTAACGTTATATGTAGAATGAAATGGACATTTAACGCTGTATGGGCCAGCTGGCTAACGTTATATGTAGAATGAAATGGTCATTTAACGCTGTATGTGCTCTACTGTAAGCAGGGTAACTATGTGGTCCACTGCGTATTGCTGTCAACAAATAACATGTGTGTGAATAACCTCTCTTAATGAAAGGAAGAATGGATTACGTTCACACCCCTGCTTTCCGCTTGGAGCCCTCTGGTGCCCTCACCCTGAGGTATCTGAAGAGGCTGCCAGGGTTGCCAGGACCATCCAGGAGGAAGAGTGTACAGGTGTAGTCCGGGTGCTGAAGCCACGACAAGTGAAGGCAAAGGCAAAGGCTTGTGTGGTAGCCAGAGGGGGTGACCCGGATGATAGCCGACTGGTGGACAGTGAGAGTGCCATCCAGTTCGGCAAATACCGGGGTCAAACCTTCAAGTGGCTGCTAAGCCACGATGTCGGCTATGCCGTCAAGGTCTTGGCTTCTCACCAGCAAGAGAGGGAGATGGGGGACACAAACACGTCTTCTGAAATGGCCAACAAGGACCGGTTTGACTGGTACTCTTTTCCTTAAATAGTTGTAATTTCTTATAAAATTACAAAAACGTGAAACCAGTCAGAATCACAATACAATTTATAACATTTTCCCAACCATCCGGACAGGTATACCAACCTGTTTCCTGAGGTCCAGAAGGCAGTGGAGGAACGCAGGGTACGGGACGGGACCTTGCCCCCCCGACATGACCAGGAGGACACAGCAACAGCTGTAGCGCCTCCTAATCCATGTAAATATATATTCTGTAGTCATCTAAGTCAATCAAACAGTAAATCAAACAGTGAAGTAATTGACAATATAACTGTGTCATTATGTTTGTCTGTGTTTCTTAGCTGCCGAGCCATCAGATCAGGAGTTGCTGTCTATCTGCGTGGGTTTTGACCAAGGTACTCTATGTTATGGCACGTTATTGTTTATTTCTGTTGAGAAGAATATACATATGAAATGACTTTTCCCCTAATAACTATGTGTTGTTGTTAGCATTAACAGGATACACTTTAAAGTGGTAAGGTAAGTGGTCAAATTGTTAAAACACCTCCTAGCTGGGCTTAGAAATCACTAGAATTTCTAATTTTTGCATCCATTTTGCTTGCCATAGAAAAATCCTTCCTCATCTTTTTGTGGAATGAATTGTTTACTGTAGCTTGTCTTGTCACCATTCCAACCTGTATTTCAGTCTGCATCACTTTGATTGGCCTATTCTTTGCTTGTACATGTCTACCCACTATACATCTGTCGTTTGTAGCTTTTAAATGTAGATTGTGTTTAACCTAGATTCCTAACCTCTACCACTGATAACACTGATCAAAACTAAACCAAAGTGCATTGGCTGTCAACAGGCTGTTAACATGTTTTGAAGCTGAAGCTCTATTCTAATTGAATTATTTCACTTATTTCTCTGAAATATTTTGTGAGACTAACTCCTGTGCTCCTGTAGCAGTTCCTACTACTGTGCTAGCTCCTACTGCTCCCACTGCCACCGCACCCCCTGCTGTGCTAGCTCCTACTGCTCCCACTCCCACCGCGCCCCCTGCTGTGCTAGCTCCTACTGCCCCTCCTCAGCTCTGGTCAGCCTCCCAGCCAACAGCTGGACCACTACAGCCTGCTGCTGACGCTCAGGTAAACGTCTCACCTCAACTATGACTTGGCTATTTCATTTCACTTTTGGTTGTGTGGGGATGGAAAAGAAATGTATTGATTCTCTGCTCTGTTGCAGGTGCTTCTCCCTGAGGGATGGAAGCAGACCCTCCCAAAGGAGCAGCAAGAGTGGGTCAGTCGGGCCATTTTCATCAGGAACAAGCAGCTCAAATGTGTCCTGAAAAGCCAGCTTGAGCTGTGGTACTTCCCTCCTCTGCCTCCTAACATCAGCCATCAGCCTCCAGCTTCTCCCTCCGCCTACTTCCTCCGGCCATTCTGCCTCTGGATGCCCTACCGCCTGTGGGCCTTTAAGTTTGTGTGCACCCAGCCACGGTGCAAGCGTCAGAAGCTCACAGGCTGTGGGGTGTACAAGACAGTCCGGAGGGTGCTTGACATGGACGGCTGGTATTTTATGGGGACAGAGTACCTGGAGTGCCGCCTCTGTAAGAAGAAGCTAGCAGGATGGTCGCTGGATATCTTGGACCAGCTGGACGCAAGTCATCGCTCCATTTTCCCAGCCATCTTGACTTACAGGTTAGTAATTCACACCTCTGAAAATCAAAGCTCTTGTTCACTTTGAGGAAAAACAGAAAAAAGCACCATGGTGAGAAAAAGAGGCGGTCAGTAGGTTCTTGTCAACACTGAGGTTTTGATTTTTCAAAGCCCCATTGACATGTTAATTTGCTCTTTGCCCAGTTAAAATGTTAATGAGCTCTTTGATCTGATTTTCTGACCTTTGATCTCTTATCAGGAACTGCCCAAACAAAGCAAAGTGTTTCAAAGTCACCCTTTCCCAAGCCCCTCCTTCCCTTATCAAAGTGTTTCTAGAACCCCCCTCCACACACTCCTCACCCTCTTCTCCTCCTTTTCCCCCAATTGTCTCTGTGTATTAGGCTGTCATGTGACCTGAAGGTGGTCAGGCTGATGAGAGAGAGGACACTGGGGAACAGTGTGACCAGGCTGTACAACCAGCTGAGGGAGCAGCACAGCCTGACCTGGATGAGTCGGACCCTGTACTACCTGTCCGTCTGTGACCACTTTGTAGTCCCAGGTGCCGCACCACTGAGGGTAACACCTCCTCCTCCCTTTTTGGATGTGCCCTCAGCCCAGTGGCTGCTGACTGTCCACGGCTACGACGTTCTGTTCCAGCTGGAGGACTTCAAGGCCAGAGTCACCTCCATCTTTGGGTCCATCCTGAAGATGGATTCAACCAAGAAGGTGATTCAAGATGTTTTGACCAGAAATAATACTAGTTAGTTAGAGACAATCAAATGAATAATCATTTATTATGACTTATTTTATGAATAAATGTATTGTGAAACTTTGTGTCCACTCACTGACATGACTGTGTTTGTCTGTCTTGTCTGTGTTTGTTTGACTCCCCTCAGGTGACCAAGAAACTAGCTGGGGCAGCACACGGGACAGCAGCGCGGGCCACAAATGTGGGCAATGAGTACGGCCAGGTGCTCATTACGGTCCTCACTGACAGCGAAGGAGAGGGCCTGCTCGACATGGCAGCTGGCCTCCAGCAGCGCTACAGTAGAGCTGGAGTGGCACCTCCCAAGCTGCTCTATGTCAACCGGGACTGCTGCGCCCTGATGGGAAAGGGGAAGACGGCAGCCATGTTCAGCCAGTGGGATGAACTCATCGTCCGGCTGGATGTGGGGCACCTCATCCGTCGCTTTGCTCGGGGAGTGACAACAGAGAGCCATCCTCTGTATGCTCTCTTTTTGCGGCGGCTCTCCTCCTGCATGTTGGTGTGGTGTGCAGAGGATGTGGAGCGCCTGCGTGAGGCCAAGCGAGGTGAGCTCAAGGGGAGCCGCATCACGGGTCTCAGCGACGCACAGGTCATGAAAAGGATCAGCCTGAAGGAGATGGCTCGGCACTGTCGTCGCCGCACGCGCGGGGCGGAGGAGACCGAGCGTCTCATCGGGGAGCTCCTGGAGACCTTCATCGATGCCACAGACACCCTGGGCGTCCGGCTCCTGGACCGTGACCGAATGCAGGCCATCTGGCAGACCCAGAGACGACACCTGGTCTGTATTCAGGACCCCCCTGGTGTCAGCATCTACACCAAGGGCAAGGACGTGACCATGGGAGGGGTCATCCTGCATGTGTTGCGTTGCGCCCGTGAGTCCACCTCCCTGGAGTCTTTCCACCTCCACCTCAACTGCTTCATTCCTGGTATGTTAAATGTAAAACTGGATCATGTTGTTACGTCATGTTGTGTGTTAACAACTGTGTGCATGTGAGGAGTTATTATTTATTGTTGTTGTTGTCGTCATTTATAGGAACAAGTGCGTCTGCCGAGCACTTTCAGGCCTACCTCCTTGAAGGGTTGGTTCGGTGGAATGAGGACCGTGCAGAAGCTGCAGCGGAGGGGGGGGGACAGAAGCAGACCCTGCACTGCTATGATGGTGTAGCCCAGCACGCCATCAATGAGCTGAGCCAGAAGCTCCTGGGCCGCAGTCTTGTGAAGGATCACACAAGGCCTGCAAAGTACACTGGTATGTATTTCTAAATTATACAATTATACACACACTAAAACATGTACAGTTCTGTTTATGTACAGCTCTCTTTTTTTTGTTGTCTCTCTGTTTAAGGGGAACTCATTGGGGTCGAATATCTCTTCTCCCAGACCCATGGTGACCAGAGGTTGGAGTCCAACCTCGGTAAGGACCCGGATGTCCCAGACGGGACACCTGATCTATTTGAGGGAGGAGAGGGAGAGGAGGATGACCTGAGAGAGCTTGAGGAGGAGGATGACCCCACCGTGTCCTTGCCCGACCTCGATGACCATCTCCCACCAGTCCCTCCACTCAGGAAGGCCGCTCCACCGCCCACTCAACCCAACCCATCCCAGGTACCTGTCGTCACACCCCCTGATGACACTATGGAGGAGATGGACACTGCACCAGCTGCCAGTCAGGACCCAGAGGATGACGTAAGTGCCTATCCACATCCTAAACAGCTCTCTCAAGTTTCTTTCCATTCATAACTATTAATCTGACTATTAATCCAACCCTTCCCCACGACTCTTCTAATTTCCAGGAGTACATAGGACCTGGTGGGGTTAGTGGATACCAGCACGTGGTCCTCCTGGCCAAGAGTCTGCTGAGGCTGCTGGAGGGGCCATGGATCTCTAATAGGCAAATAGAGGTGATCATGGCTCTCTGGGGAAATCTTCCGGAGAGAGACAAGGCGGCAGTCTCTTACCCCGAGAGGTTCCGGGACCGAGTCCTGCAGGGGAGCTTCAACAATTCAAAGAGCTCAACCGTGACGGGGGAAGAGATTATGAAGCGGTACGTACTGCACATTGTTCTAAACTCACTACACACATAAAGACATAAGTGTATTTCTCATTAACGTGATGTTTCCTTTTGTTAACTTAATCTACCTTCAGCTCCCTGCTTGGCCAAGGCTCTGGACCTGCTCAGTGGCCCAACACCAGCCGGACAGTGGAGGCCATTTTTGTGGAGCTGTGCCACAAACACCCTGCTGGCAAGACGGTTCTTGGTAACCGGGTCAACAGGTGGGCTGCTATCCTGGGGGACTACAGGAGAATCAGGACCATGGTGCTGAGCAGCCCAAACCTCAATACCCACACAAGGCTGCAACTGTTCCAGGTCAACAAGCTGACCTTGACACAGTGGTAAGTTTAAAAAATATATTTTGGTATATTTTATGTGTAGTTCACTGGGTGACAGTGTTCCTGACAACAGTAAACATATTTCACGTTTTTCACACAGGTACAACAAACGGATATCCTCTATGGAGAGAGTGGCCCTGCACCAGAACCGTGACAGCATGACTGCAGAGAGGGAGGAGTCAGGCCCCTTCCACACTGCAGTCTGGAGCACTTCACCGCTGCCAGCCCCATCAACCAGCAGCACCTACCAGCTGCCAGAGGACAGAACTGGGCAGGCTACACAGCGTGGCAGAGCAGCCACTTGTCAGCCACTGCCACCTCTACCGCCACCCAGTCTGCCTACCACCTCCCTCCCTTTAACGCCAGTCTCCCAAGACCTGCCCTCGACCTCCACTCCTCTTCCCTCTCCTCCTGCTGGTGGACCCAAGGTCTCCAGGACCACTGAATGGAGAAGGAAGAAGAAGCTGGAGTCTGGTATTAAAGTCAGAGCGCACAAGCCATACGAAGGCTACAAGTGCTCTAAATGTGGCAAGCCGAAAACTGCAGAGTTTGGACACAGTATGTATGATTCTGTGAGATTCTGTGCCGCTTCCTCTGGCGGCCAAACTGTGGAGGAGTGGCTGGCACTCATGAGGGCCCAGCATGGTGCTAGCAAAGGCCAGTAAACTCTGACTGACTGACTGATTGGTGTGTCAATTGTAAAGTCGTTTTTGTACATATGTTCTTTGTTGTTGTTGTTTTTTTAAAGATTGTTAATCTCTTGTACATTTAGCTCATTTCAAATCATCTTAACTTGTACAGTAAGTGTAGGGGACATTATGCTGGGTTGTTTCACATGTAACATTCCCTGTGAAATAAATAATAATTGAATGCAAGCACTTTTTCTCCCTTAAATTCATTTTGATTTATTGTCATACTCTTTAAAGTTCAACAAATAAAAAGACAAGTAAATCTGTCATAATTTTCTTAGTCAATAAACACACTGTTTACAGAGTTGTAACACAAAAACAATAATACAGTCAAGTTCTACTCAGAGATTTGAGATGACCAGCAGATACTACAGGTGACAGCAGGGAGTCAAACCCGCCCATCCCCCAGTGCCCCTTGTGACGCCCACTAATCTCTGATTGGTTGCTGCACACCTTTACTTGTTGAAGTTTGGGATAGTCTCAGGGAGAGTCTCAGTTTGCCCAGATCTATTAGTCAAGATGGATGCAGTTTTCAATAGGCCAGGCTTTGGGAATATTATCAATGCAGTCCATAACTCTACAGACCGTAAACAAAGAAGGTAACTTGTTTTAACATGATTTTTTATCCACCCTTTTCAGTGTATCTGCTAATTCTAAATCTCACAGCTACATGGGCTGGATAAGGCAGCTCAACACCTTGCCTGGGACAAGAATGCTTAACTACAATAATACACTGCTCAAAAAAATAAAGGGAACACTTAAACAACACAATGTAACTCCAAGTCAATCACACTTCTGTGAAATCAAACTGTCCACTTAGGAAGCAACACTGATTGACAATAAATTTCACATGCTGTTGTGCAAATGGAATAGACAACAGGTGGAAATTATAGGCAATTAAGAATGCGTGCTTAACAACAATATATTTTGAAATTGATCAGAGGAGGAGGAAAGCACAAAGGCCCAACTGGAGTTGAAAAGAATAAAAAGGCAGCCGAGGGAAAGAGAGGAGAGAGCCCAGCGGCATGCTGGGAAATACAAGGACCCACCTCCACACCTGACATGTTGCCGTCCATGGTGGCCTCCAGTTCTGAACAGGCGGTTCCCCAAAGGTGAGTTCTTTATTTTAAAAAATCTATATATTTTTTTTATTCCATAAATTTAGTTCATCTTACAAAAATAAACAATCCAAACAATAAATAATCAATACAAACTTAAGTTAAGGAAAAGAAAAACAATCAATTACCCAGAAAATGAATGCGTTTGTTCAAATAACATGTAACAATCATGTTTAAATATAGCAATATATTGTGTGGTGTGTTCATTAAGACACTAATGCCCTTTTGTTCTTCTGTA
The DNA here is from genome assembly GCF_029448725.1 of Salvelinus fontinalis. Classification (NCBI taxonomy): domain Eukaryota; kingdom Metazoa; phylum Chordata; class Actinopteri; order Salmoniformes; family Salmonidae; genus Salvelinus; species Salvelinus fontinalis. The sequence continues at coordinate 11,466,102 of NC_074704.1, read as the reverse complement.
GACAAGAAACCGATACCAGCTCCAACCGGAAGGTTGTCCCCCCTCCCCGGTCCCCCCTCTCCTCCCCCACACCTGAAATTCAGCCGTCCATGTTGGCCCCCAGTTCTGAACAGACACCCCCCCCAAAGGTGAGTTCTCTTAAATTCACATTTGTGTGTTTGACTATAGCAATTTCCCTTTGTGTAATGTGTTAGACTAAGCCACTACCTGTGTTTCCTCTGTAGACAAGAAGCTGAAGCCAGCTCCATCAACAATCAACAAGGGGGTCAGGAGGAAAGATAAGCGGCGCCCACCAACAAGCAAACCCCCTATTGCTAGAGTTGCTTCCACCCTCACAAAAGGTCTCCCCTTGACCAGTTACACAGGTTTGAGGAGGAGAATTGCACAGGCTGGTCATGGACCTGTGACGAAGAGGAGGTTTCCTGTTGCTTTCCCCTGCAAGATATGTGGCAAGCCTAAAAGAAAATAATTTGGCCACAGCCAGTACAGGGGAGAGCACTTCTGTGAGGCAGCAGGGGGAGGTAAAACTGCTGTTGAGTGGTTGGAGGAGAAGAGAGGGCCTCGGGTGCCAAGGACCACAGCATGGAGGCGAAGGAAGGAGTTGGAGGGTCGTCGTAAATAGTTCTGTAATATCTAAGAAAAATGTTAAGTTAGTTGTGTAATATGTTTAATAGTTATGTTTAATATGTAAATAGTTAAATTAAAGATTTGTTTTCTGTTTTCTTGGTTGATAAATAAAGTAGAGCTTGAGAGCCTAAAACTATCCTGTTGTAGTAAAAATTGATCATTTATTATTGTTTTTTGGGAAGAACATGGCTACTTAATATACACCTGTAGCCACTCCTACTGTGTAGCCACTCCTGCTCTGTTTTGACTTTCTTAAAGGCCCAGTGTGCCTATTTCACGTGTTTTGACAATAGGCACACTGGGCCTTGACAGGTATTTTTGAGCAATTTTTGGGGTAATGTACAGTCTTATTAAGATGCTCAAAGTGCCCTGTGGATACCCCAGGGGCCACCTATACAATCACCCAGGATCTTCATTCAAGGGTGATGCTACTCGGTGAGTTTCTGAGGTAATTTTGCTTAATTTGCAACAAATTTAACGTTGACGACTATAAATGTGATGAAATATGACAATAACACGTCTAGTCAACCGACTTGTTTGACTACAGAAGCTACCCATATTGTGTAATTTAACAACGTTCGTAGATCGCTAGCTACTGTAGCTTGCTGCTGCACAGGCAAGTTAGCATTGGCTATACAAATGATGACTAAATGTGATGAAATATGACATGTCTAGCCAACAGACTTGTTTGACTACAGGGTCCACCCAAATTGTGTAATTTAAAAACCTCTCTTGGGTAGGAGACAGTATTTTCACCTCCGTCTTCAGGCATTGTTTCAGGCTTTTACTCTGAAATATTAGGGAGATACACCACTTTCAATGAGTGGACAGTGGAAATGTCACCCACCCGGTGTACAGCTGTACACCGAGACCGGCAAAATCACCAAGGGCGGCGTAATTTTGCCGGTTTATCGCTGTGCACGGGGCTCCACATCCTTGGAGTCATTCCACCTCAACCGGTTCATCCCAGGTAATTGTCATTGCGGAGCTTAAAATAATCGACTCTGTCAATCACCATATTCTTATCGGCAGACTCAATAGCCTCGGTTTTTCTAATGACTGCCTTGCCTGGTTCACCAACTACTTTGCAGACAGAGTTCAGTGTGTCAAATCGGAGGGCATGTTGTCCGGTCCTCTGGCAGTCTCTATGGGGGTACCACAGGGTTCAATTCTCGGGCCGACTCTTTTCTCTGTATACATCAATGATGTTGCTCTTGCTGCGGGCGATTCCCTGATCCACCTCTACGCAGACGACACCATTCTGTATACTTCCGGCCCTTCCCTGGACACTGTGCTATCTAACCTCCAAACGAGCTTCAATGCCATACAACACTCCTTCCGTGGCCTCCAACTGCTCTTAAACGCTAGTAAAACCAAATGCATGCTTTTCAACCGTTCGCTACCTGCACCCGCACGCCCGACTAGCATCACCACCCTGGACGGTTCCGACCTAGAATATGTGGACATCTATAAGTACCTAGGTGTCTGGCTAGACTGCAAACTCTCCTCCCAGACTCATATCAAACATCTCCAATCCAAAATCAAATCTAGAGTCGGCTTTCTATTCCGGAACAAAGCCTCCTTCACTCACGCCGCCAAACTTACCCTAGTAAAACTGACTATCCTACCGATCCTCGACTTCGGCGATGTCATCTACAAAATAGCTTCCAATACTCTACTCAGCAAACTGGATGCAGTTTATCACAGTGCCATCCGTTTTGTTACTAAAGCACCTTATACGACCCACCACTGCGACCTGTATGCCCTAGTCGGCTGGCCCTCGCTACATGTTCGTCGTCAGACCCACTGGCTCCAGGTCATCTACAAGGCTATGCTAGGTAAAGTGCCGCCTTATCTCAGTTCACTGGTCACGATGGCTACACCCACCCGTAGCACGCGCTCCAGCAGGTGTATCTCACTGATCATCCCTAAAGCCAAAACCTCATTTGGACGCCTTTCCTTCCAGTTCTCTGCTGCCTGCGACTGGAACAAATTGCAAAAATCTCTGAAGTTGGAGACTTTTATCTCCCTCAACAACTTTAAAAATCTGCTATCCGAGCAGCTAACCGATCGCTGCAGCTGTACATAGTCCATCTGTAAACTACCCACCCAATTTTACCTACCTCACCCCCATACTGCTTTTATTTATTTACTTTTCTGCTCTTTTGCACACCAGTATCTCTTCTTGCACATGATCATCTGATGATTTATCACTCCAGTGTTAATCTGCTAAATTGTAATTATTCGATTTATTGCCTACCTCATGCCTTTTGCACACATTGTATATAGATTCTCTTTTTTCTACCATGTTATTGACTTGTTTATTGTTTACTCCATGTGTAACTCTGTGTTGTTGTCTGTTCACACTGCTATGCTTTATCTTGGCCAGGTCGCAGTTGCAAATGAGAACTTGTTCTCAACTAGCCTACCTGGTTAAATAAAGGTGAAATAAAAAATAAAAAAAATAAATGCTTCATGTTTAATGTTAACAGCAACAGCTCTCCCACCCTAATCATGCATTGTTCTCTCAGGTACCAGGGCAAATGCCATGCATTTCCAGGCATTCCTGTTGGATGGACTGGTGAGGTGGAACGAGGACCGTGCACATGCGGCAGTGGAGGGAAAGAACAGGCAGTCCCTGCTCTCCTACAGTGGCCACCTGCAGCACATCCTTAACCTGAGCAGCCAAAGGGTGCTTGGCAAGGAACAGGTTAAGGACTACTCCAAGCCTAGCGAGTACACGGGTAAGTCGAGTAAGAGAACGAACATTTACATCAATCGCATTAGTTACATCCCATTAACACTTCCCTACTCTGCTTTTTGCCTGTTTCTTTTGCTGTTGTTTTGTTGCTTTAATAGGGGAACTCCTCGGAGTGGAGTACCTGTACTCGCAGACTGGCAGAGTGTTGCAGGATGTCAGCGCGGACCCTGACCTTACGGAAGAGGCAGCCGCCGTCGAGCAGCTCGACGGCTTTCAGGAGGATGTGGACCCGACAGTCCACATCCCTCATGTCACACCTATGAGCGCCCCGTCCTTCAGCTCAGCGGCACCTCTGTCAGGGGAATCCGCTGACGCACCCAGGTCTGGGCCATCCAGTCCCACCGCCCCTGAAGACGGAAGTTTCGGGTGTCTAATACCAAGGATGCCATCAGCTGAGTGCATACATTTTAGAAAGCTCACAACACAAGAGTTCTTTTACTTTTTTTATCCATTAGTGTGATTTTCAGTTAGTTACACATTGTAAAATAACATTTTTCTTTTGTAGAAACATCTTAAGTGTTACCCCTAAATGTGTGACGTTGTCTCTTTATCTTCAGGGGGAGACTAAAGGCCCTGATGCAATGCCAGGCTACCAGCATGTCCGCAGGCTTGCCAGGGCCTTGGTGGGGGTGAGGAACCGCCAGGGGCTGTCGGACCGTAGGGTAGACGGTCTGGTGGTGCTGTGGCTGGCGCTGCCAGACTTTGACAAGCAACACTTGATCTACCCTGCCCGACACCAGGAGAGGATCGTTCAGGGGCGGTTCAAGGCAACGAAGGGGAAGTCGTCCATTGTCGTCGGAAAAGACTCTCTCCAATGGTATGTTGTTAGTGTTCATATCCTCCACCTTACTATTATATTGCCTGCCTCTACATTAAATGCTTATGAAGGTCAGGCGATGGCTATCATTATTTTTCAATGTTCTCTAATTATTTATCTCCTCTGTTTCAGTTGCCTTCTTGGACTCAACTCGGGCCCTGCAAATTGGCCGGGCACCAGCCGTTTGGTGGAGGCCATTTCCAGTCAGCTCTGCCAAATCCATCCCAGCGCCATCAGCCTACTTTATGATACAGAATTCAGGGATGTGTACTGAACCTGTACCCATAATAAAACAAAGTGCTCTATGGTCAAATGCATCTAAAGGCTTTAATGAAGTGGCATCTGCATTCATATAGATGATTTTGCAATAGTCTAGGACCAGTAAGAACATAGATTGAACTATCTGCCTTGTATTATTAAGCAAGAGGCCTGACCTATTTCTATAGAAGAAGCCCCTTTTGATTTTCAGCATCTTAATTAACTCATCATTATGTTTTTTTAAAAGACAACTTAACGTATTTACTGATACACCACCGTACTAGGGACGTACACTTCAATCATTAGAATAATTTTTGTGTACTCTAGAAAACAACATACTTAGTTTTCCATGTATTCAATAATAATTTAAGGTCAAAGGTTTTCTGCAAAATATTGAAAGCATAATGTAGTTCAGATAGAGTATGATCAGCAGGGCGGGCGATAGAGTACTCAACGGTATTGTCTGCATACAGGTGCAGGTAAAACATTATTATTATATATTTCTGACAAAACAATATTATTCATGTATGAAATAGTTGTTTATTAGACATTCTAACATAACACAATATCTAGATACTAAAACATGTATATGCAACATTTGAACAACAATTTCGACCCCCTCGGGTTATAAAGTATATGACATGACGACACATTGGCTATTTTACTATTCCTTTTTTATTTACATGTTTATAATTCGAAAGTATATTTTTAGAGTGGAGGGAAATATGTTTTATGTTAAACTGTAGAGAACAAGAACCTTTGGTGAATCAATTAGTCACTGATGTTTTATATACAGTACCACACATATCCAGAAGGCTCGTTCTGACAATAAACAAGAACTTTTAATGTTACAAACGAGGATGTCAAGACAGGTCCGTACTGTAGTACTACGCTATTACACTGTTATGTACTACTAATGTTCTAGTATCTAGGATGTAACGGAATATCTATAGGGGGGAACATGTACAAGATATAACACATTCCCCACAGCATCGAAGGATGCTGACAATGACATTGTATTATGTGAAAGTATTTCAATTTCTTACACATTTGTTTTAATACTTGTGAGTTGTAGACATATTTTTGATTTAGTTCAGCGTTGAGTCGTTTGTTTTACATGTAATCTAAGATCTTCACAACCTAATACATATACAACTTTTTTCATTCCCCCCATGGCTATATAAACCCAACTCTAGGTTTCATTTGCATTATAATAATGATTTACAAATGAAAAAGTCAATAGTTAATTGACTATTATGTAATTGTTGATTAGATTCTTTTTCATTATTTAGCCAATTTTCTCAACTGTGACCCCCTTGCTTTTATGGTTTATAGCAGGGGTGTCAAACTCAAATACCCAGTGGGCCAAAATGTAAAACCTGAACAAAGTCGCGGGCCAACATTGAACAAATGAACCTTTTAATATGGACCCAAACAAGTTTTGCTTTAACATTGAATATGGAACAAGCATCGCTTATTACCATACAATATATAATTTAATAGTGGAGACATGCAAAATCGAATTTTAAAAGAAAAAACATCAAGGGCATTAATTTATTAAATAAATAAAATTTAAATAAAAATCGTATGCCTCTTTTCTATTTGCAGCCTTCTGATTTAAATACCAAAATAAACTTTTTCCACTGGCTAATAATTTTACAAATAAAATGATAATAAATTAATCAACCATTCAAGCCCATGCCTTGTAGCAAGAAAAAGTGCACAAAGAAAACGTTAATTATTGCACACTGATCTAATCTGATGTGCCCAAGCCAGATACCTGGCATCTCTTCTTGGATGCTAGTTCATCAATGTCTGGGCTCAGGCTCTGAGCTGAAGAAATCTACTGTGTTCCTGCTCAGGCTCACGTTTGAAAATGCTTACTTTTTCTCTGGGCATACAAGGTCACAAACTTTCATCATGCACTTTTTCACGAACTCTCGCTCATTAAAGGGCCGGGCTGATTTTGCGATCTCTGCTGCCACTATATAACTAGCCTTTACAGCAGCCTCACTTTGTGATGTGGCTTTTTTGAACATATTCTGTTGTGAAACCAAACTTCTTTTCATCTCCTCTACTTTCTGGCTCCTTTGAGTCATGTCCAGGTCCTTGTATTTGTCATGGTGTTTCGTTTCATAGTGTCGTCTAATGTTGTACTCCTTACTTACAGCCACGTTGACTCCACAAACAAGACAAACAGGTTTGTCTTTTACATATGTAAACAGATATTCTGCTTCCCACTTGTCCAGAAAGCTCCTGTTTTCAGCCTTTCTTTTAGCGCGCTGACAGTTGTAGCGTCTATGTTGCTATGACTTCTGTCACAGAGGAGAGGGTGTTTCTGGGTCGTGTCCTGATTGGCGCGCGAAAACAACAGCAGAGCATTATGGGATTCGTAGTATTAGCGGTGAATGCGCTGTATAATAGCGGTGGGCCAGCTCTAGTAGTAATTTGGTATTGTCTCGCGGGCCAAATATAATTACCCCGCGGGCCAAATTTGGCTCGCGGGCCAGAGTTTGACACCCATGGTTTATAGGTATCCTCTGCTAGTCCTAAATCCAGACAAAGTCCAAACATATGTGATTGTTATAAAGGGTCTACGTTGAGGGGGAACAAACATATGTGTTCCTGGAAGGGTGAGCTTTCAGGAATGGGGTCACAATAAATATGCTAGAAGCGATAGAAACAAGGATATATTTCCCAGGAACTAATAGTGTATATCATTGGTAATTCACGGTATCATGGTTCAATGATACGTGGTCCATTCTGCGGACTGAGAATAAAAATACTTTGCAGAACACAAACATTTAGATTGTATACATTGTTGCTTTGGCAATGTTGACACAATGTTTTTCATGCCAATAAAGCAGCTTCAATTTGAAAAAATATATATAATTTGAGAAAAGACAGAGAGAAAGGAGAGAGAGAGATAAAAGAACGACAAGAGAGTCTGTCGTTCATGTCCCGCCTCCCCCAAAATCCACGGAGAAGTTCTTTGCAGTTAGTTCTCCATCATTCCGAGTACTTGTGAGAAAGATAGTTGTAAAGGTAACGTTAGCTATATTTCATCGCGGATTTCGGAACACAGTTGTGTATTTAGGTGAATTAAGGTGAGTTTCAGTCGTTGATTTAGTTGTCATCACGTATTTCAGGAAACATTTGGATTAATTAATGTGAGTTTCAGTCGTGGTCGTAAAGGTAACGTTAGCTATATTTCATGGCGGATTTCAGAACACAGTTTCAGTCAATATAAGTGAGTTTCAGTCAATTTTCTTGAAAACGAGACCTGTCGCTAGCTAATAATGTGTAATAAAGGGCGGTAATAATTGATAGTTAGCTGGCTAACTAGTTAACGTTATATATTAATATATTTAGCCAACGTAGTTAACGTGCAGTGTTAACTTAGTGTACTACAACGCACACTTGCCAGCTAGCTAAGGTTATATGGAGAATACAAGGAACATTTAACGCTGTATGGGCCAGCTAGCTAACTTTATATGTAGAATGAAATGGACATTTAACACTGTATGGGCCAGCTAGCTAACGTTATATGTAGAATGAAATGGACATTTAACGCTGTATGGGCCAGCTAGCTAACGTTATATGTAGAATGAAATGGACATTTAACGCTGTATGGGCCAGCTGGCTAACTTTATATGTAGAATGAAATTGACATTTAACGCTGTATGGGCTCTACTGTAAGCAGGGTAACTATGTGGTCCACTGCGTATTGCTGTCAACAAATAACATGTGTGTGAATAACCTCTCTTAATGAAAGGAAGAATGGATTACGTTCACACCCCTGCTTTCCGCTTGGAGCCCTCTGGTGCCCTCACCCTGAGGGCATCTGAAGAGGCTGCCAGGGTTGCCAGGACCATCCAGGAGGAAGAGTGTACAGGTGTAGTCCGGGTGCTGAAGCCACGACAAGTGAAGGAGAAGGCAAAGGCTTGTGTGGTAGCCAGAGGGGGTGACCCGGATGATAGCCGACTGGTGGACAGTGAGAGTGCCATCCAGTTCGGCAAATACCGGGGTCAAACCTTCAAGTGGCTGCTAAGCCACGATGTCGGCTATGCCGTCATGGTCTTGGCTTCTCACCAGCAAGAGAGGGAGATGGGGGACACAAACACGTCTTCTGAAATGGCCAACAAGGACCGGTTTGACTGGTACTCTTTTCCTTAAATAGTTGTAATTTTATAAGAATGAAATCAGTCAGAATCACAATACAATTTATAACATTTTCCCAACCATCCGGACAGGTATACCAACCTGTTTCCTGAGGTCCAGAAGGCAGTGGAGGAACGCAGGGTACGGGACGGGACCTTGCCCCCCCGACCTGACCAGGAGGACACAGCAACAGCTGTAGCGCCTCCTAATCCATGTAAATATATATTCTGTAGTCATCTAAGTCAATCAAACAGTAAATCAAACAGTGAAGTAATTGACAATATAACTGTGTCATTATGTTTGTCTGTGTTTCTTAGCTGCCGAGCCATCAGATCAGGAGTTGCTGTCTATCTGCGTGGGTTTTGACCAAGGTACTCTATGTTATGGCACGTTATTGTTTATTTCTGTTGAGAAGAATATACATATGAAATGACTTTTCCCCTAATAACTATCTGTTGTTGTTAGCATTAACAGGATACACTTTAAAGTGGTAAGGTAAGTGGTCAAATTGTTAAAACACCTCCTAGCTGGGCTTAGAATTCACTAGAATTTCTCATTTTTGCATCCATTTTGCTTGCCATAGAAAAATCCTTCCTCATCTTTTTGTGGAATGAATTGTTTACTGTAGCTTGTCTTGTCACCATTCCAACCTGTATTTCAGTCTGCATCACTTTGATTGGCCTATTCTTTGCTTGTACATGTCTACCCACTATACATCTGTCGTTTGTAGCTTTTAAATGTAGATTGTGTTTAACCTAGATTCCTAACCTCTACCACTGATAACACTGATCAAAACTAAACCAAAGTGCATTGGCTGTCAACAGGCTGTTAACATGTTTTGAAGCTGAAGCTCTATTCTAAATGAATTATTTCACTTATTTCTCTGAAATATTTTGTGAGACTAACTCCTGTGCTCCTGTAGCAGTTCCTACTGCTCCCACTGCCACCGCATCCCCTGCTGTGCTAGCTCCTACTGCTCCCACTCCCACTGCGCCCCCTGCTGTGCTAGCACCTACTGCCCCTCCTCAGCTCTGGTCAGCCTCCCAGCCAACAGCTGGACCACTACAGCCTGCTGCTGACGCTCAGGTAAACGTCTCACCTCAACTATGACTTGGCTATTTCATTTCACTTTTGGTTGTGTGGGGATGGAAAAGAAATGTATTGATTCTCTGCTCTGTTGCAGGTGCTTCTCCCTGAGGGATGGAAGCAGACCCTCCCAAAGGAGCAGCAAGAGTGGGTCAGTCGGGCCATTTTCATCAGGAACAAGCAGCTCAAATGTGTCCTGAAAAGCCAGCTTGAGCTGTGGTACTTCCCTCCTCTGCCTCCTAACATCAGCCATCAGCCTCCAGCTTCTCCCTCCGCCTACTTCCTCCGGCCATTCTGCCTCTGGATGCCCTACCGCCTGTGGGCCTTTAAGTTTGTGTGCACCCAGCCACGGTGCAAGCGTCAAAAGCTCACAGGCTGTGGGGTGTACAAGACAGTCCGGAGGGTGCTTGACATGGACGGCTGGTATTTTATGGGGACAGAGTACCTGGAGTGCCGCCTCTGTAAGAAGAAGCTAGCAGGATGGTCGCTGGATATCTTGGACCAGCTGGACGCAAGTCATCGCTCCATTTTCCCAGCCATCTTGACTTACAGGTTAGTAATTCACACCTCTGAAAATCAAAGCTCTTGTTCACTTTGAGGAAAAACAGAAAAAAGCATCATGGTGAGAAAAAGAGGCGGTCAGTAGGTTCTTGTCAACACTGAGGTTTTGATTTTTCAAAGCCCCATTGACATGTTAATTTGCTCTTTGCCCAGTTAAAATGTTAATGAGCTCTTTGATCTGATTTTCTGACCTTTGATCTCTTATCAGGAACTGCCCAAACAAAGCAAAGTGTTTCAAGGTCACCCTTTCCCAAGCCCCTCCTTCCCTTATCAAAGTGTTTCTAGAACCCCCCTCCACACACTCCTCACCCTCTTCTCCTCCTTTCCCCCCCAATTGTCTCTGTGTATTAGGCTGTCCTGTGACCTGAAGGTGGTCAGGCTGATGAGAGAGAGGACACTGGGGAACAGTGTGACCAGGCTGTACAACCAGCTGAGGGAGCAGCACAGCCTGACCTGGATGAGTCGGACCCTGTACTACCTGTCCGTCTGTGACCACTTTGTAGTCCCAGGTGCCGCACCACTGAGGGTAACACCTCTTCCTCCCTTTTTGGATGTGCCCTCAGCCCAGTGGCTGCTGACTGTCCACGGCTACGACGTTCTGTTCCAGCTGGAGGACTTCAAGGCCAGAGTCACCTCCATCTTTGGGTCCATCCTGAAGATGGATTCAACCAAGAAGGTGATTCAAGATGTTTTGACCAGAAATAATACTAGTTAGTTAGAGACAATCAAATGAATAATCATTTATTATGACTTATTTTATGACTTAATAAATGTATTGTGAAACTTTGTGTCCACTCACTGACATGACTGTGTGTTTGTCTGTCTTGTCTGTCTGTGTTTGTTTGACTCCCCTCAGGTGACCAAGAAACTAGCTGGGGCAGCACACGGGACAGCAGCGTGGGCCACAAATGTGGGCAATGAGTACGGCCAGGTGCTCATTACGGTCCTCACTGACAGCGAAGGAGAGGGCCTGCTCGACATGGCAGCTGGCCTCCAGCAGCGCTACAGTAGAGCTGGAGTGGCACCTCCCAAGCTGCTCTATGTCACCCGGGACTGCTGCGCCCTGATGGGAAAGGGGAAGACGGCAGCCATTTTCAGCCAGTGGGATGAACTCATCGTCCGGCTGGATGTGTGGCACCTCATCCGTCGCTTTGTTGGGGGAGTGACAACAGAGAGCCATCCTCTGTATGCTCTCTTTTTGCGGCGGCTCTCCTCCTGCATGTTGGTGTGGTGTGCAGAGGATGTGGAGCGCCTGCTGGAGGCCAAGCGAGGTGAGCTCAAGGAGAGCCACATCACGGGGCTCAGTGACGCACAGGTGATGAAGAGGATCAGCCTGAAGGAGATGGCTCGGCACTGTCGTCGCCGCACGCGCGGGGCGGAGGAGACCGAGCGTCTCATCGGGGAGCTCCTGGAGACCTTCATCGATGCCACAGACACCCTGGGCGTCCGGCTCCTGGACCGTGACCGAATGCAGGCCATCTGGCAGACCCAGAGACGACACCTGGTCTGTATTCAGGACCCCCCTGGTGTCAGCATCTACACCAAGGGCAAGGACGTGACCAAGGGAGGGGTCATCCTGCCAGTGTTGCGTTGCGCCCGTGAGTATGGCACCCCATTCCCTACACTACTTTTGACCAGACCCCTTAGTAGGGGTCCAATGCTAATCTTCCCTGTATCGTTCCAATTTGAGTATACTACACTACACTACACTACACTACCCTACACTACACTACACTACCACTAACACTACCCTACCCTACACTACACTACACTACACTACACTACACTACCCTACACTACACTATCCTACACTACCCTACACTACACTACACTACACTACACTACACTACACTACACTACACTACACTACACTACACTACACTACACTACCCTACACTACCCTACTCTCCTCCAATCAGAGCTTCAGCTTGTTCCAAATTGGAGAAAGAGCGCAAAAAACAACCAATGAAGAGCCTAACTTGTTCCAAAAGTTTTTCAGCCAATCATGTTCCTCTGAAATTTTCCTAACGTCACTTCCTCAAAATCTTTTTCTAGGCAGCCATTGATTGAGCATACACACAGTGAGTATCTGAGGTAATTTTGCCTAATTTGCAAAGAATTTAACATCAACGACAATAAATGTGATGAAATATGACAATAACACGTCAAGCCAACCGAATTGTTTAACTACAGGGGCTACCCAAACGGTTTAATTTAACAATGTCTGTAGATCGCTAGCTACTGTAGCTATAGTAATAGTGTGCAGCATGCTGTTAGCATTGGCTCTAAAATATTTTTCTGACAGAAATTGATGATACCCGGTGAATATATGAGGGAAGTGTGCTTAGCTTGCAAAGAAATGAAAATAATCAACGAGTAGCACTCCAGTCAACCGAATTGTTTGACTACAGGGGCTACCCAAGCTGTGTAATTTAACAACGTGTTTATATCGCTAACTACTTTAAACTAGGTTTACAAAATCTCAAAAGTTTATTTGACCGCTGACAACCCTATAAAACCTTAGCTAAAATTTCTATCACCTCAAAGTTGGAATTGTATACTACTTAAATGTCTATTTTCCTTCGTTTTTTGATGGTATGCATTTGAAGTGTATGTAGTTGGATGCATTGTATGATATGTGACAACCTGGGGCAAACGTGTCTTTCTATGAATTTAACTAAACTGAATTTAACTGCATATAAGTTATTAACCCTGACCCGGCACCCCCCACCACACTGCTGAACCTAGCAGACCTATCAAGCAAACGTGAGTTCCTTTATATGTACCTAATATGGTTATGCTGTCGCTTGTCGCTGCACTCCTCACTCATGATAATAGTTTGTTTCTTGCCAATAAGATGGAAATTCCTAGGTTCCGGTTCACACCCTCGCAGGAGATGGTCCTCAGGGCCACACCCCAGGCAGTTAAAGTGGCCGCTGATGGCCCCCCTGCCTCGGGTGCTCAGGGCCCTCCTGTGAGGGCTAAGAAGTGGGAGGAAGTGGAGGCAGAGGCTCGAGCCCGCGTCGTCTCCGAGGGAGGTGACCCCGGTGCAGAGATGGTCATCCTGAGCCGGTGCACGGTTCAGTTCGGCAAGTACAGGGGTCAGACCTTCAAGTGGATGATGGAGAACGACGTGGGCTACATGGTGCACCTGGTAACGGTGCATCAGAAGGAGAGAGAGCGAGAGTGCAGCGTTTCCCAGCATCCCCTGATGGGCCAACAAGGACGCCTTGACTCGCTACTTGTGCGCCTATCCGGCCTTCGCTGAGATGGTCAGGTTCAACCGGGCGCACGAGGAAGCTAAAGTCCTGTCCTCCCAGTCAGGTGAGTTTGTTTAATTCTCCTCATTGTATGTAAGATGTAACTCTTTTGCTCTGACAGTTAATTGGTTCCCGTGCTGATTTCAGGCCAGGAGGGCAAGGCCCTTGTTGGCATCGGGAAGTACAAGTGGGACACGCTGCAGGACCTGTATGAGTCTACGGGTGCGGACAGGATAAGGTAATGGGTGCACGTGTTTTTTGTGTTTTCTATGTTCATGTCAGTGTGTTTTATGCAACATTTTACATCTGAAATGTTCCCTCTACTGTATCTCACAGATATGTCAGGAGCATGAGGACGCAGACACCCCGTTATCCTGGGAGTGCGATGGCTGCCTTGATTGGCTACATTCAGCGCAGAGACCAGGAGGGGGTAGCTGCTGTGGTCAGGCCCGCAGCAGCCAGCACCACCCCCGCCAGTAACACCCGGCCCAAGAGTGCGGCTACGTAAGTGTTACATATCATCTTAAAGGAAAATATACTTCCACTTGTTCCACACAGTTGGAAATGATGACATATATGCTATGTTTTGTTTTCAAAGGCCTCTTGGTCCTGATCTCTGCGTTCCTGGCAGGCGAAGATGAAGAAGCTAATGGCTTCTCAGCCTGCAGTTCAATGTGAGTGTCTAGTTACACATGTAAGATAATATGAACTTTTTGGATAAGCTGTGTAGCTCATAATCCTTTCTCTCTCCACGTGATATAGGGGTGTCTTTCCCTCGACCAGCACTGCCACCAACAGATCTATCGGACTCAGAGCTGGTCAAGGCAGCTGCTGACAGACACATGTATGTTTTTACGTCACTATTAATTGACAAAGGACATTTGATAAGTATTCAGTTAAAGTTTGCTGACATATTAAAGTGTGTTCAATGTTTCCTATCATCAGCCCAAGGAAATGTATTTGTTAAGAGTCATCTGTGTTTAGAGGAGAGTCACTGCATGTATGAACTATTAAATATCGTATCTTTCCACTGTAGCTGTCATCCTGTATGACACTGCAGTGAGAGAGTGAGAGTCTCCCTGATGAGTGGATTCTCCGTCAACTCATTCCTGCTTGCTGTATTATGGCTGGTCAAGTTGACTATTCACGGTAGGCCAAAACTACCCTCAGGCCACCGGGAAATGTCCCGGTGCTCCCGACAGCGTTGACCTACTATTAGCCGTTCTTATATGATATCAGACGCTGTTTCGCTCCGATGCTTTATCTGAGATTTATTTGTCTCTGTTGGCGTGCATCTAGGTCAAATAAATCATCTATATTTAAATATTTTATTTGGACGGTCAAGGAGGTACGGTAGGGTGGGCCACGCCCCCTAAAGCCACCATAACACCGGCCCTGTAATCATACTTTATATAATCTTAGACCCTGAGCCTAGCTACACCTGCCACAACCTTTGACCATAGTTTGACCTCTAATCTCCCTAACCTCTGACCTCTAACAGCTGACCTCTAACCTGTGTTCTGGTTGCTGTCCAGGTTATCAGCTAGTTGTTCCAGTAGTTGTCTCCTGGCTGCGTTACGCCGGTGCTTCTTCCCCTCGTAGTGCTGCTGGGCCATCGCTGGGTTGTTGAACCATGCCCCACACAGGAAGCACGACCTACACGCTGTGTTGCCATTGGTCACTAGCCAGGTAATGGGAGGAGGAAGAGAGAGAGGAGAGAGAGAATGAGAGAGAGGTGTGTGCGTGTGCGTGTGCGTGTGTGTGTGTGTGTGTGTGTGTGTGTGTGTGTGTGTGTGTGTGTGTGTGTGACTAACCTCGTAGTGTGCCACGCGTTGAGACTCTGAGATGAGTTGAGCATTGCAGATTTTACAGTAGCTCTCTGTGAAGAGACCACCATCACACACACCTGTTACCCACTTAATCTGTACACACACACACACCGAGAAAGAGACAGACAGACAGACATAAAAAGGAGAGGAGAAAGGAGAGTGAGAGGAGAGGATAGATAACTATTTAATTCCCTTCAACCTCTCTCCTCTAGTCTGAGTTGTATCCCCTCTTCCCTCTAGTCTGAGTTGTATCCCCTCTTCCCTCTAGTCTGAGTTGTATCCCCTCTTCCCTCTAGTCTGAGATGTATCCCCTCTTCCCTCTAGTCTGAGTTGTATCCCCTCTTCCCTCTAGTCTGAGATGTATCCCCTCTTCCCTCTAGTCTGAGTTGTATCCCCTCTTCCCTCTAGTCTGAGTTGTATCCCCTCTTCCCTCTAGTCTGAGTTGTATCCCCTCTTCCCTCTAGTCTGAGATGTATCCCCTCTTCCCTCTAGTCTGAGTTGTATCCCCTCTTCCCTCTAGTCTGAGATGTATCCCCTCTTCCCTCTAGTCTGAGTTGTATCCCCTCTTCCCTCTAGTCTGAGTTGTATCCCCTCTTCCCTCTAGTCTGAGATGTATCCCCTCTTCCCTCTAGTCTGAGTTGTATCCCCTCTTCCCTCTAGTCTGAGTTGTATCCCCTCTTCCCTCTAGTCTGAGATGTATCCCCTCTACCCTCTAGTCTGAGTTGTATCCCCTCTTCCCTCTAGTCTGAGATGTATCCCCTCTTCCCTCTAGTCTGAGTTGTATCCCCTCTTCACTCTAGTCTGAGTTGTATCGCCTCTTCCCTCTAGTCTGAGTTGTATCCCCTCTTCACTCTAGTCTGAGATGTATCCCCTCTTCACTCTAGTCTGAGTTGTATCGCCTCTTCCCTCTAGTCTGAGTTGTATCCCCTCTTCCCTCTAGTCTGAGTTGTATCCCCTCTTCACTCTAGTCTGAGTTGTATCGCCTCTTCCCTCTAGTCTGAGTTGTATCGCCTCTTCCCTCTAGTCTGATGGTAAATTGAGCCTTTACCACCCCAGTGATAACATAGTAACGGTCAACCAACTGTTTCTAGGATATTGATTTAAATATCAAAAGATGTCTCCCTCCTCCTTCACCTCCATCTACTCCACTCTTGATGTCAGAGGAGAGAGAGACCTAGAGAGAGACATGGAGAGAGAGAGATCTAGAGCGAGAGAGACAGAGACAGAGAGTCCTAGAGAGAGAGATAGAGACCTAGATAGAGACGGAGACTTAGAAAGAGAGCGAGAGAGAGAGAAATATAGGAAGAGAAAAAAGGAGAGTGAGCATGCAGAGAAAAGGAAGTGCAGAAGAGAGAGAGCCAGAAACACTGGTTGCATTTCTACATCTAAGTACTGCATATACCACATGATACCACATTGATACACTCAAGTTAACCTTAAATGAGTCCCCCTCTCCCTCCATCTCTTACGATGTACTCGCCTTCCGTTCTCTCCAGTCCAAACACCCAATATCGGGGGAAGTTTTAGACAAGAAAAAACTAAGAAATATAAAAGTTTAGAGTCCAAAGCTCTGACGATAGCTTCTGGTGTTCTTGTATGTAACATCAATTGCATTTGGTTGTTGAATTAACAGCATCTGCTCGCTGGCCTCTTGGTGTGCGGTCATTCACCCCGAGCCGGAGTGTTTTCAGCCGACCGTTTTCTCCCCATGGCAGTTAGAAATGCAACGGACCCTAACCCGTCACCCGCGAGAGACGGTCCTCCGTGTCTGCACAGTAATGCTGTCCGTTATTACTAACACTGCAGCTACCACGCACCAGCTGACGTGCTCCTGGTATCAAAAAAAAATGCAGATGGTGAGCAGCGCGCCATAGACAGAGAGACAGAGAGAGAAATAATCTGATTATTGCCGCATGGAATATCTTCTCTCCTGATAAAATCACGATTCGTGAAGACGTTTTCACTCAAAATAAATATTTAAAAAATGACAAAGTTATTTGTGTCCTCTTCACTCAACCGACCCATTAAAAGCGGCATGTATGACCCTACTGTGCCTTTGGCCAGCCCAGCAGCGCCGCGTGATTCTCAGAGGCGTGCGTGTCCTGTTTGTTCAAACATTATGAACGCCTGCTCTTTCCATGACAAACTGACCAGGTGAATGTCTACTCCCTTATTGATGTCGCTTGTTAAATCCACTTCAGTGTAGATGAAGGGGAGGAGACGGGTTACAGAAGGATTTTTAAGCCTTGAGACAATTGAAACATGGATTGTGTATTTGTGCCATTCAGAGGTGAATGGGCAAGACAAAAGATTTAAGTGCCTTTGAACGGGGTATGGTAGTAGGTGCCATGCGCACCGGTTTGAGTGTGTCAAGAACTGCAACGCTGCTGGATTTTTCACGCTCAACAGTTTCCCGTGTGTATGGTGCATGGCCCGCCACCCAATGGACATCCAGCCAACTTGACACAACTGCCAAGTTTGTGTATATGCCATATGTAAACCAATATTGTGTATATGCCATATGTTAACCAATATTGTGTATATGCCATATGTAAACCAATATTGTGTATATGCCATATGTAAACCAATATTGTGTATATGCCATATGTTAACCAATATTGTGTATATGCCATATGTTAACCAATATTGTGTATATGCCATATGTTAACCAATATTGTGTATATGCCATATGTTAACCAATATTGTGTATATGCCATATGTAAACCAATATTGTGTATATGCCATATGTAAACCAATATTGTGTATATGCCATATGTTAACCAATATTGTGTATATACCATATGTTAACCAATATTGTGCATATGCCATATGTTAACCAATATTGTGTATATGCCATATGTTAACCAATATTGTGTATATGCCATATGTTAACCAATATTGTGTATATGCCATATGTTAACCAATATTGTGTATATGCCATATGTAAACCAATATTGTGTATATGCCATATGTAAACCAATATTGTGTA
Source organism: Salvelinus fontinalis (assembly GCF_029448725.1). Lineage (NCBI taxonomy): Eukaryota > Metazoa > Chordata > Actinopteri > Salmoniformes > Salmonidae > Salvelinus > Salvelinus fontinalis. Next base: position 11,447,753 of record NC_074704.1, on the reverse strand, counting down.
TATGCCATATGTTAACCAATATTGTGTATATACCATATGTTAACCAATATTGTGCATATGCCATATGTTAACCAATATTGTGTATATGCCATATGTTAACCAATATTGTGTATATACCATATGTTAACCAATATTGTGTATATGCCATATGTTAACCAATATTGTGTATATGCCATATGTTAACCAATATTGTGTATATGCCATATGTTAACCAATATTGTGTATATGCCATATGTTAACCAATATTGTGTATATGCCATATGTTAACCAATATTGTGTATATGCCATATGTTAACCAATATTGTGTATATACCATATGTTAACCAATATTGTGTATATGCCATATGTTAACCAATATTGTGTATATACCATATGTTAACCAATGTTGCGGCAGGCTGCATTCGGCTCTATCTTTTCCCAATCGAACATGCTGCTACATGCTGCTACATGCTGCTACATGCTGCCATATGCTGCTACATGCTGCTACATGCTGCTACATGCTGCTACATGCTGCTACATGCTGCCACATGCTGCTACATGTTGCCATATGCTGCTACATGCTGCTACATGTTGCCATATGCTGCTACATGCTGCTACATGCTGCTACATGCTGCTACATGTTGCCATATGCTGCTACATGCTGCTGCATGTTGCTACATGCTGCCACATGCTGCTACATGCTGCTACATGCTGCTGCATGTTGCTACATGTTGCCATATGCTGCTACATGCTGCTACATGCTGCTACATGCTGCCACATGCTGCTACATGCTGCCATATGCTGCTACATGCTGCTACATGTTGCCATATGCTGCTACATGCTGCTACATGCTGCTACATGCTGCTACATGCTGCTACATGTTGCCATATGCTGCTACATGCTGCTGCATGTTGCTACATGCTGCTACATGCTGCTACATGTTGCCATATGCTGCTACATGCTGCTACATGCTGCTACATGCTGCCATATGCTGCTACATGCTGCTACATGCTGCTACATGTTGCTACATGCTGCTACATGCTGCTACATGTTGCCATATGCTGCTACATGCTGCTACATGCTGCTACATGTTGCTACATGCTGCTACATGTTGCCATATGCTGCTACATGCTGCTACATGCTGCCATATGCTGCTACATGCTGCTACATGCTGCTACATGCTGCCATATGCTCCCAGCACGCCCACAAGTGAGTCACAATGGGCGGCCTAAGAGACACGCGGCAATTTACCTCTATTTAGTGTACATGCACCGTTAGCCCGTCGGATTTTATTGCGGAAGCGATTACTTTTCTCTCGCAGCTGGCAGGCAGGCATTATTTGCTTAAAACAAATACTTTTCCAAACATTTATACAGCACAGAACATCGCCAACTCAATAACCACGATTTGAGAAGCGAATACAGTTGATTGACTTCATAACAAGAAGACTGTGAAAACTGTCTAAACGGGTGTGTGTGACGCGTCTCTTCCTACATTCAGATCCTATCGTGATCGCTAGCTACGGTTTTTAACACTTGTCCCGCTAGTCAGGTTGGCCTAATGTTGCATTTCTGGCCTTTTGTATTATTCATGGGGGGGCATTTCATCAGTACATTTATGGAAAGAATGCATGCAAAGTTATGTAGCATTCAAAGCATGTCAGATCCACATGGGTAAATTGTAAGATTAAAATAATGCATATGTAACAGTATTAACTTTACGTCGTCCCCTCGCCCCGACACGGGCGCGAACCAGGGACCTTCTGCACACATCAACAACAGTCAACCACGAAGCAGCGTTACCCATCGCTCCACAAAAGCCGCGGCCCTTGCAGAGCAAGGGGCAACCCTACTTAATGTCTCAGAGCAAGTGACGTAACTGATTGAAATGCTACTAGCGCGCACCCGCTAACTAGCTAGCCATTTCACATCCGTTACACATAATTGCCATTGTAAAGTAGTCTTGCATAATTTAAAAAGGGAATTGAATACCTATATAACAATGCAGTACATTACAGACCCATATGCATGTGTGGATTGAAATGCAAGGGAAATATCAGGATTTTCACATCATTAAACTAACATATGATACATCTATTATATGACTGACACTGTTTCATAGCAGCCCGGTTGCAAGTCTCTGTAATGTTACAAGGAGTGGAATGTTCTCTAAACAGACTACAGCCCAGACTAGTTCCATACATGACATACGCACGATTTTCATAGCTTTGGGTGTCCAGAAGATAATTGAGTTCACAACTTTCTCCAAATGCAGATAAATGCTGGCTGCTAGCTAACATCAAGTAAGTTAGGTACCGGTGTTGTGCCGAAAATCACCCCTTCTAATTTCCTTCATTTTGTGGCTCGAGTCAAATACTTTCGGTGACACATCAGAGTCAAATACTTTCTACAGAACAAACTTCACGTCAAGTTAGGCAACAGAAATTAATAATTAATGTATGTGTGTTATATTAAACATAGAGGAGGGAGTAAAATGTTGTCAAGCAATAAACATTTCAGAACAACTATTTTTTATTTTTTTTTACCTTTATTTAACTAGGCAAGTCAGTTAAGAACAAATTCTTATTTTCAATGACGGCCTAGGAACAGTGGGTTAACAGCCTGTTCAGGGGCAGAACGACAGATTTGTACCTTGTCAGCTCGGGGATTTGAGCTTGCAACCTTCCGGTTACTAGTCCAACGCTCTAACCACTAGGCTACTCTGCCGCCCTATGTCGGAAATATTATCCTTACACTTTCAAAAATACTTGTTGAATAAGACATGGGAGAGATGACGAATTTTGGCCAAGAGATTTATTGATAGACTAACACAAAAAGTAGCGGATTTAGGTACAAGCGACATGGGCAGCTGCCCAGGGGCATGTTGCCAGGGGCAACACGGGGCCCTGAAGGGGGGTTCGCCCAGGGCGCCATACAAGCTAGAACCGCCACATACACTTGAAACAAATAGCCAAACTGAAAACTGCAGACAAAAATGCTTTCTGCTACTAAGATCAGTGAAATGTAGGCTAAACTGACAAAGGAGTGAAGAGCAGAAATGTCAACTAGCAAGCAAGTCACACTATGAAGAACGCGAAGGGGAGGATTCTGGCAGAGGGGAGATTTTCGGCCCAACACCTGTGCGGAGGCAAATGCTACGTATGTATTATAGGTATAACATATACTTGATGTATTTCACCGAAAATCCCTCATATTTATTATAATTAATTGTTTTAAGGTTATTTTGAGATGTGTTACACTACTTTCAAGAGTGAACTATTGTTTTGTATTTCTTTTCTAAATTGTAAATGCTGTGACGTCATCAACGGTAGCCATGCTCCTCGGTTTGCTCAGAGCGTGATGAGGAGAGGTATGTGTTATGTACGCTCCGGTCTTATGAATGCACATGTTCGCAAATGTACAAAAAAAGACAACCGAAAATTATATCGTAATTGATTTAGTGTTGCACTACTGTTTTTGGGAATATATATATTAGTGTTAATGGGGATAATGTTCGAGTGCAACTTTGATAGCAACTTTGCAAGGCTTGCCCGGCCACCGTTACCTTTGTGGGAGAGGGTCTCAGGTGCAGACAGCGGGAGTTTTCTGACAGGAATTCTGCGCTCTTTTGTCTTTTATCAGGCAAATATACTTGTGTATGGCAGACCAGACGGCAGCATCAACCTTTGCTTTGGTTTTGTATCCATTCCATGCAGGTATGTTGTAAAATGTGACGATTTGATATTTCATGTTTAATGTGCTAATTAGTTAGCTGTTCATTTTGTTACTTGTCTGGACATGTCAAAAATGGCGTTGTTGCCTCATTAGTATACCTCCGGTATAATGCTACATTAATGCACTCTTAATAACTATTTAGCATTTATTAGCAAGTTATTTATGTACAAAATGTATAAAATGAAATGTGAGTGTTGAAATAATGAACATGTAGATTTTGTACAATGCATTTTTTGTTGTTGACGTGAGTTAGCTCAGAGCGTGATGAATAGAGCCTAATACACGTGCTTCTACACCAACATTGCTTGCTGTTTGGGGTTTTAGGCTGGGTTTCTGTACAGCACTTTGATATATCAGCTGGTGTAAGAATGGCTATATAAATACATTTGATTTGATATACTTGTGTATGGGAGTCCAGACAGCAGCATAAACCATTGTTTTGTATTTGTATCCATCCCATTCAGTCACTAAGAGAGAGACAACCGTCAGAATTGTGTTCAGAGACTTGTCTTCCACCTACACCTCACCAGAACTCAACTCAGAAAGGTACAGTACCTGTACAGTGCCTTTAACACGTGCATGATAGGGAGATGACGCCAGAGATTGCATTGCATTACAACTTGTCTCTTTTCCCCCTCTTTCCCCCTCTCCTTTCTCTCTTCCCTCTAACCTCTCTTTCTCTCTCCCTCCCGTTTTCTATCTTCCTCTTTTTCTCTCCTTTTTTTTTTTTTCTTTCCTTTCATTTTCTCTTCTTTTCTCACTCCTCTCTTTTCTCTCAATCCTTCTCTTTTCTTTCTCTTTTTTCTCTACTCTGTTTTCTCTCTCTTCATTCCACTCCATTCCTTCTCTTCTCCTCTATTTTCTCTTTCTTTTCTCTTTACTCTCACTTCTCACTTTTCTCTCCTTTCTCTATTTCTATCGCTCCTTTCTCTAATTTTTCTCTTTCTATCGCTCCTTTCTCTAATTTTTCTCTTTCTATCGCTCTCCTTTCTCTTTCATTTATCTCTTTCTATCCCTTTCTCCTTTCTTTCTCTCTCCTTTCTTTCTCTCTCCCTTTTCTCTTTTCTCTCCTCTTTTCTCTCTTTCTCTCCTTTCTCTCAAATTCCTTTGTTTCTATTTCAAGCTGCTTTATGTTAAACATTGTGTCAATATTGCCAAAGCATGTATATACAATATACATTGTAATACAATTATAGAAAATAACAAATAGTAATATAAAATGGTAGTAAATGATAATATAAAATTAAATACAAAAATAACAACAATAAAATGGTAAGTCAATAATAGAAATGTAATGAATATAAAAAGCTAAACATGGAATATGAAACTATAACTAACGTATAACTAAATAACTGTCATCTTCACCATTACATCAGTACTACAACTACCATCATCATTACCACTACTACATCTACCATCATCATTACTACCACCATCATCACTACTACTACTACCACATCATTACTACAACTACTACTACTACTACCACCACCATCATTACTACTACCATCATCATTACTACTACTACAACTACTACCACCATCATCACTACTACCACCACTATCATCACTACTACTACTACCACCATCATTACTACAACTACCATCATCACCATTACTACTACTACCATCACTAAACTGCTATCAATACCATCACCCTACTACCACCATCATCACTACTACCACCATCATTACTACTACCAGCACTACTACTACCACCATCACTAAACTGATATCATTACCATCACCCTACTACAATCATCATTACTACTACCACATCACCCTACTACCACCATCATCACTACTACCACCATCACTAAACTGCTATCATTACCATCATCACTACTACCACCATCACTAAACTGCTATCATTACCATCACCCTACTACCACCATCACTACTACTACCACCATCACTACTACTACCACCATCACTACTACTACCACCATCACTACTACCACCACCATCACTACTACTACCACCATCATTACTACTACCACCATCACTAAACTGATATCATTACCATCATTACTACCACCACCATCACTACTACCACCACCATCACTACTACTACCACCATCATTACTACTACCACCATCACTAAACTGATATCATTACCATCATCACTACTACCACCATCACTAAACTGCTATCATTACCATCATTACTACTACCACCATCACTACTACTACTACCATCACTACTACTACTACCACCATCACTACTACTACTACCATCACTAAACTGCTATCAATACCATCACCCTACTACCACCATCATCACTACTACCACCATCATCACTACTACCACCATCATCACTACTACAACCATCACTAAACTGCTATCAATACCATCACCCTACTATCACCATCACCCTACTACCACCATCATTACTACTACCACCATCATTACTACTATCACCATCACTACTATTACCACCATCACTACTACTACCACCATCACTACTATCATTACCATCACCCTACTACCACCATCATTACTACTACCACCATCACTACTATTACCACCATCACTACTACTACCACCATCACTACTACCACCATCATTACTACTACCACCATCACTACTATTACCACCATCACTACTACTACTACCATCACTACTACTACCACCATCACTACTATTACCACCATCACTACTACCACCATCATTACTAATACCACCATCACTAAACTGCTATCATTACCATCATCCTACTACCACCATCACTACTACTACCACCACCATCACTACTACTACCACCATCATTACTACTACCACCATCACTACTACTACCACTACCACCACCACTAAACTGATATCAATACCATCACCCCTACTACCACCATCATTACTACTACCACCATCACCCTACTACCACCATTACTACTACCAAAATCACTACTGCTACCACCATCACTATACTGATATCATTACCATCACCCTACTACCACCATCACTACTATTACCACCATCACTAAACTGATATCATTACCATCACCCTACTACTACTACCACCATCACTACTACTACCACCATCACCCTACTACCACCATCACTACTACTACCACATCAATATACTGATATCATTACCATCACCCTACTACCACCATCACTACTACTACCACCATCACACTACTACTACTACCACCATCACACTACTACTACTACCACCATCAGTACTACTTCCACCATCACCCTACTACCACCATCACCCTACTACCACCATCACCCTACTACCACCATCACCCTACTACCACCATCAATACTACTTCCACCATCAATACTATTACCACCATCACTACTACTACCACCATCACTACTACTACCACAATCACTAAACTGCTATCATTACCATCACCCTACTACCACCATCACTAAACTGCTATCATTACCATCACCCTACTACCACCATCAATACTATTACCACCATCACTACTATTACCACCATCACTACTACTACCACCATCACTAAACTGATATCATTACATCACCCTACTACCACCATCATTACTACTACCACCATCACTACTACTACCACCATCACTACTACTACCACCATCAATACACTGATATCATTACCATCATTACTACTACCACCATCATTACTACTACTACCACCATCACCCTACTATCACCATCACTACTACTACCACCATCACTATACTGATATCATTACATTTACATTTACATTTAAGTCATTTAGCAGACGCTCTTATCCAGAGCGACTTACCATCACTACTACTACCACCATCACTAAACTGATATCATTACCATCACGACTACTACCACCATCACTACTACTACCACCATCACTAAACTGCTATCATTACCATCACCCTACTACCACCATCAATACTATTACCACCATCACTACTATTACCACCATCACTAAACTGATATCATTACCATCATTACTACTACCACCATCACTACTACCTCCACCATCACTACTAATACCACCATCACTAGACTGCTATCATTACCATCACCCTACTACCACCATCATTACTACTACCACAATCAATACACTGAAATCATTACCATCATTACTACTACCACCATCATTACTACTACTATCACCATCACCCTACTACTACCATCACTACTACTACCACCATCACTATACTGCTATCATTACCATCACCCTACTATCACCATCATTACTACTACCACCATCACTACTACTACCACCATCACTACACTGAAATCATTACCATCACCCTACTACCACCATCATTACTACTACTATCACCATCACCCTACTACTACCATCACTACTACTACCACCATCACTATACTGCTATCATTACCATCACCCTACTATCACCATCATTACTACTACCACCATCACTACTACTACCACCATCACTACTACTACCACCATCACTACTACCACCATCACTACTTCTACCACCATCACCCTACTACCACCATCACTACTACTACCACCATTACTATACTGATATCATTACCATCACCCTACTACCACCATCTCTACTACTACTACCACCATCACACTACTACCGCTATCACCATCACTACTACTACCACCATCACTACTACTACCACCACCATCACTACTATTACCACCATCAGTACTACTTCCACCATCACTAAACTGATATCATTACCATCACTACTACTACCACCACCATCACTAAACTGATATCATTACATCACCCTACTACCACCATCACTACTACTACCACCATCACTAAACGGCTATCATTACCATCACCCTACTACCACCATCAATACTATTACCACCATCACTACTATTTTTACCATCACTACTACTACCACCAATCGCTACCACTACCACCATCACTACTACTACCACCATCACTAAACTGCTATCATTACCATCACCCTACTACCACCATCACTACTATTACCACCATCACTACTACTACCACCATCACTACTACTACCACCATCACTTCACTGATATCATTACCATCATTACTACTACCACCATCATTACTACTGCTACCGCCATCACCCTACTACCACCATCACTTTACTGATATCATTACCATCACCCTACTACCACCATCATTACTACTACCACCATCACTACTCCTACCACCATCACTACACTGATATCATTACCATCATTACTACTACTACCACCATCATTACTACTAGTACCACCATCACTACTACTACCACCATCACGCTACTACCACCATCACTACTACTACCACCATCACTATACTGATATCATTACCATCACCCTACTACCACCATCACTACTACTACCACCATCACTAAACTGATAACATTACCATCACCCTACTACTACTACCACCATCACTACTACTACCACCATCACCCTACTACCACCATCACTACTACTACCACCATCACCCTACTACCACCATCACTACTACTACTACCACCATCACACTACTACTACTATCACCATCACCACTACTACCACCATCACCCTACTACCACCATCACTACTACTTCTACCATCACTAAACTGATATCATTACCATCACTACTACTACCACCATCACTAAACTGATATCATTACATCACCCTACTACCACCATCACTACTACTACCACCATCACTACTACTACCACCATCACTACTACTACCACCATCACTAAACTGCTATCTTTACCATCACCCTACTACCACCATCAATACTATTACCACCATCACTACTATTACCACCATCACTACTACTACCACCATCACTACTATTACCACCATCACTACTATTACCACCATCACTACTATTACCACCATCACTACTACTACCACCATCACTACTACTACCACCATCACTACTATTACCACCATCAATACTACCACCACAATCGCTACTATTACCACCATCACTACTATTACCACCATCACTACTACTACCACCATCACTACTACTACCACCATCACTAAACTGATATCATTACCATCACCCTACTACTACTACCATTACTACTACCACCATCATTACTACTACCACCATCACTACTACTACCACCAACACTACTACTTTCACCATCACTACTACTACCACCATCAATACTATTACCACCATCACTACTACTACCACCATCACTACTACTACCACCATCACTACTACTACCACCATCACTACTACTACCACCATCACTAAACTGATATCATTACCATCACCCTACTACCACCATCAATACTATTACCACCATCACTACTACTACCACCATCACTACTACTACCACCATCACTAAACTGATATCATTACCATCATTGCTACTACCACCATCATTGCTACTACCACCATCTTTACTACTACCACCATCACTACTACTACCACCATCACTACTGCTACCACCATCACTACTACTACCACCATCACTAACCTGATATCATTACCATCACTACTACTACCACATCACTACTACTACCACCATCACTACTACGACCACCATCACTACTACTTTCACCATCACTACTACTACCACCATCACTACTACTACAGCCAACACTAAACTGATATCATTACCATCACCCTACTACCACCATCACTAAACTGATATCATTACCATCATCCTACTACCATCATCATTACTACTACCACCACCATCACTAAACCACCAACAACAAAATCTTTTGTTTTTGATTTTTATTGCACACTTATTTTCTGTGTACATACATTTTATTAGGTCATACGCCTTACCACCATGCCCACTTTAGAGAATTGTTTAGAATATCCCTTCGTGACAAATAGAATCAAATGCTTTTTTAAAGTCAATAAAGCAAGCAAAGATTTTGCCCACTTTTTGGTGGTGTAATGTCTGCTTCCAACTCACACTCTCAAACACATAGATCCCCTGAACGCATCTCACTCTCCAGATCCCAATCACCTGAATTCTGATCACCTGTTCACACACCTGTATGTCATTTACACACAATATTTAGTTCAGTTCATTGTGAGGTATTGTTTGTTTTTGTCCACATTCTATTCGGAGCTCTGTTTATTTCCATATTAGTCCTCCCGTGTATCGTAGTTTTTGGCCATCCCCACTGATGTTTCTTTTGCCTATTCCCTGCCTGTACTTTTGCCTATCAGATTTCCTGTCATCCACCTCTTTCCTGATCTCCCAGACTACGTTATTAGCCTTTTTCACTGCATGTACTGTTACCTTTTTGGATTCCCTGTGTATGACCTTCTGCTTGTCCCTGGACTAGAGGTCGACTGATTAATCAGGATGGCCGATTTCAAGTTTTCATAACAATCGGTAATCAACATTTTTGCACACCGATCATGGCCGATTACATTGCACTCCACGAGGAGACTGTGTGGCAGGCTGACTACCTGTTATGCGAGTGCAGCAAGGAGCCAAGGTAAGGTGCTAGCTAGCATTAAATGTATCTTATAAAAAGCAATCTTAACATAATCACTAGTTAACTACACATGGTTGATGATATTACTAGTTTATCTAGCTTGTCCTGCGTTGCATATAATCGATGCAGTGCCTGTTAATTTATCATTGAATCATAGCCTACTTCGCCAAACGAGTGATTTAACAAGCGCTTTCGCGAAAAAAGCACTGTCGTTGCACCAATGTGTACCTAACCATAAACATCAACTCCTTTCTTAAAATCAATACACAAGTATATATTTTTAAACCTGCATATTTAGTTCATATTGCCTGTTAACATGAATTTATTTTAACTAGGGAAATTGTGTCACTTCCCTTGCGTTCTGTGCAACAGAGTTAGGGTATATGCAGCAGTTTGGGCCGCCTGGCTCGTTGCGAACTGTGAAGACTATTTCTTCCTGACAAAGTCAGCCAACTTCGCAAAATAGGGGATGATTTAACAAAACAACATTTGCGAAAAAAAGCACAATCGTTGCACGAATGTACCTAACCATAAACATCAATGCCTTTCTTAAAATCAATACACAGAAGTATATATTTTTAAACCTGCATATTTAGTTAAAAGAAATTCATGTTAGCAGGCAATATTAAACTAGGGAAATTGTGTCACTTCTCTTGCGTTCATTGTACGCAGAGTCAGGGTATATGCAACAGTTTGGGCCGCCTGGCTCATTGCGAACTAATTTGCCAGAATTTTACGTAATTATGACATAACATTGAAGGTTGTGCAATGTAACAGGAATATTTAGACTTATGGATGCCACCCGTTAGATAAAATACGGAACAGTTCCGTATTTCACTAAAATAATAAACGTTTTGTTTTCGAAATGTTAGGTTCCGGATTTGACCATATTAATGAGCTAAGGCATGTATTTCTGTGTGTTATTATGTTATAATTAAGTCTATGATTTGATAGAGCAGTCTGACTGAGCGGTGGTAGGCAGCAGCAGGCTCGTAAGCATTCATTCAAACAGCACTTTCGTGCGTTTGCCAGCAGCTCTTCGCAATGCTTCAAGCATTGCGCTGTTTATGACTTCAAGCCTATCAACTCCCGAGATTAGGCTGGTGTAACCGATGTGAAATGGCTAGCTAGTTAGCGGGGTGCGCACTAATAGCGTTTCAAACGTCACTCGCTCTGAGACTTGGAGTAGTTGTTCCCCTTGCTCTGCAAGGGCCGCAGCTTTTGTGGAGCGATGGGTAATGATGCTTCGAGGGTGGCTGTTGTCGATGTGTTCCTGGTTCGAGCCCAGGTAGGGGCGAGGAGAGGGATGGAAGCTATACCGTTACACTGGCAATACTAAAGTGCCTATAAGAACATCCAATAGTCAAAGGTATATGAAAAACAAATCGTAGAGAGAGAATTTGTCCTATAATTCCTATAATAACTACAACCTAAAACTTCTTACCTGGGAATATTGAAGGCTCATGTTAAAAGGAACCACCAGCTTTCATATGTTCTCATGTTCTGAGCAAGGAACTTAAACGTTAGCTTTCTTACATGGCTGTCACGCCCTGACCTTAGTTCCCTTTTTATATCTCTATTTTGGTTTGGTCAGGGCGTGAGTTGGGGTGGGCATTCTATGTCTGGCGTTCTATGTTGTCTATTTCTTTGTGTTTGGCTGTGTGTGGTTCTCAGAGGCAGCTGACTATCGTTGTCTCTGATTGAGAACCATGCTTAGGTAGCCTGTTCCCACCTGTGTTTGTGTGTAGTTGTTTTGTGTATTGCACCTTGCAGAACTGTTCGTTTGTCGCTTTTTTGTTTTTGTTCAAGTGTTCGTATTTATTAAAAGTATTATAAATACTTACCACACTGCACCTTGGTCCTCTTCTCCTTCTCCCGGCGACGTTCGTTACAGAACTACCCACCAAAAGAGGACCAAGCAGCGTGGAATGGACTCCTGGACATGGGAGGAAATCTTGGACGGCAAGGGACCCTGGGCACAGCCGGGAGAGTATCGCCGTCCGAAAGAGGAGCTGGAGGCAGCTAGAGCGGAGCGGCGACGCTACGAGGAGTTGGCTCGAGGTAACGTGCACATGAGACAGCCCCAAAATTCTTTTTTTGGGGGGGGGGGGGGCACACGGAGAGATTGGCGGAGTCAGGTAGGAGACCTGAGCCAACTCCCCGTGCTTACCGTGGCGAGAGAGTGACCGGGCATGCGCCGTGTTATGCGGTGAAGCGCACGGTGTCCCCAGTGCGCACGCATAGCCCGGTGCGCTACATCGCAGCTCCTCGCATCGGCCGGGCTAGAGTGGGCATCGAGCCAGGAGGGCTGATGCCGGCTCAGTGCATCTGGCCTCCAGTGCGTCTCCTCGGCCCGGGTTATACTGCACCAGCCCTACGCACGGTGTCCCCGTTTCGCCAGCACAGCCCAGTGCGGCCTGTTCCAACTCCCCGCACTTGCCGGGCTACAGGGGATATCCAGCCAGGACGAGTTGTGTTAGCTCTGCGCTCGAGAGCGCCAGTGCGCCTCCACGGCCCAGTGTATCCGGTGCCTCGGCTGAGGAGGCAGCCTCCTGCATGTCTCCCCAGCCTGGTGAGTCCTGTGCCTGTGCTAAGCCCTAACCCTCCTGCATGTCTCCCCAGCCTGGGGAGTCCTGTGCCTGCTGCCAGGGCCAGGCCTCCAGTGATGATCCATGGCACGAAGCCTCCAGTGATGATCCATAGCACGAAGCCTCCAGTGAGGATCCATGCCACGAAGCCTCCAGTGATGATCCATGCCACGAAGCCTCCAGTGATGATCCATGGCACAAAGCCTCCAGTGATGATCCATGGCAAGAAGCCTCCAGTGATGATCCATGGCACGAAGCCTCCAGTGATGATCCATGGCAAGAAGCCTCCAGTGATGATCCATAGCACGAAGCCTCCAGTGAGGATCCATGCCACGAAGCCTCCAGTGATGATCCATGCCACGAAGCCTCCAGTGATGATCCATGGCACGAAGCCTCCAGTGATGATCCATGGCAAGAAGCCTCCAGTGATGATCCATGGCACGAAGCCTCCAGTGATGATCCATGGCACGAAGCCTCCAGTGATGATCCATGGCAAGAAGCCTCCAGTGATGATCCTTGGCACGAAGCCTCCAGTGATGATCCATGGCACGAAGCCTCCAGTGATGATCCATGGCCCGGGGCCTCCAGTGATGATCTATGGCCCGGGGCCTCCAGTGATGATCCATGGCCCGGAGCCTCCAGTGATGATCCATGGCCCGAAGCCTCCAGTGATGATCCATGGCACGAATTCTCCAGTGATGATCCATGGCCCGAAGCCTCCAGTGAGGATCTATGGCACAAAGCCTCCAGTGAGGAGTTATGGCACGAGGCCTCCAACGAAGGCCGTCAGTCCGGAGCCTCCAGCGACGCCCTCTAGTCCGGAGCCTCCAGCAACGTGTTCGTATTTATTAAAAGTATTATGAATACTTACCACGCTGCACCTTGGTCCTCTTCTCCTTCTCTCGACAACGTTCGTTACAATGGCACATATTGCACTTTAACTTTCTTCTCTAACACTTTGTTTTTGCATTATTTAAACCAAATTAATCATGTTTCATTGTTTATTTGAGGCTAAATTGATTTGATGTATTATATTAAGTTAAAATAAAAGTGTTCATTCAGTATTGTTGTAATTGTCATTATTACAAATAAATAAATACATTTTTTTTTTTAAATGGCTGATTAATTTGTATCATCGGTATCGGTGTTGAAAAATCCTAATCGGTGGACCTCTACCCTGGACCCTGCTACCTGCCTCCTCCTGTGGTCCTTTACTAAATACACACCTGCTGCGCCCTGCGCTTGAAACCAGCACTCTGTCTCCCATCATACTCATTCCAGAATACCTCACCAAAAACAACAGATGGATTCAGTGGAGCTTCAGCTACATCTAACCCGACAGGAGGAATTAATCAATGAACTCTGCGACCTCTTTCGCCAGTCCATTCCTGTTTCACCGATACCAGGTGCCACAGCCTCCTCTCATTCCTCCCACTCCATATCCATGCCTAATAAATACGATGTCAAGGATTTCTCATGCAGTGTAACCCGTACATAGACCATCACCCCGCTGACTTCACCTCTGTCAAAGACAGAGTGGACTTCATCATCTCCCTACTCACAGACAAAGCTCTGGATTGGGGCTCAGCCCTGTGGGCCACTCAAAGTTCTGAACTGTCCTCTGAATCCCGTTTCCATGCCCTCTTCAAGGAGGTGTTCGACCATTCGGCTTCAGGTCGTCACACCGTGGACCTGTTATGTGAGCTGCGACAGGGACCATCGCTCCACCACTGAGTATGCCCTTGAGTTTCGTGCCATGGCTGCCGGCAGTGGATGGAGTGACCCAGCGCTCTTTACAGTCTACCGGAGGGGTCTTAATCGGAGTTACAGACCAAACTGGCCTGCGCTATTGACCTCCTTCCTGGGGTATCTCCCCCTAAGGGTCGGATCTACCCCTTGTCCATCCCAGAGAATGAGGCTATGAACACCTATATAGAAGAGGCCCTCGACAAGGGATTCGTCCCTCCATCCATGTCTCCGGCTGCATCTAGTTTTCTTCTTTGTGAAAAAAGGATGGTAGTCTCCATCCCTGCATAGATTACCGATCCCTCTTACAATCAAGAATCGCGTTCCTCTTCGTCTTATTCCGGCCGCACTAGAACAAGTTGGACAGGCTACTATCTACTCTAAACTGGACCTTTATAGTGAATACAACCTGGTCCGTATCCGAAGGGGGGATAAATGGAAGACGGCGTTCATCACCTCTAGGGGCCACTACAAATACCTGGTTATACCCTACGGTCTCACCAATGCTCCCACAGTCTTCCAGTCCTTCACAAAGGAAGTTTTCCAGGACATAATCAACCAGTTCCTCATCGTGTACATTGATGATATCTTGATCTACTCTCATTCCATTGCAGAGCACATACAGCATGTGCAACAGGTCCTCCAACGGCTACAGGACCACCATCTTTATGTCAAGGCTGAGAAGAGCGCTTTTCATGTAACTACAGTAACATTCCTAGGTATCGCGTTGACACCCGGAGGGGTCAACATGGACGAAGGCAAAGCCACTGCCGTGCTTAACTGGCCCAAACCTACCACTGTAAAGGAACTACAACGTTTCCTAGGATTTTCCAACTACTACTGCCGGTTCATCCAAAACTGCAGCAGCACAACCGCTTCTCTCTCAGCAGTCAAAAGACCCTCCAATGAACCGACACCGCCCTTACAGCTTTTGAAACTTTGAAACGCCTCTTCACCTCTGCACCCATCCTTAGGCAGCCAGATCCTACCCTTCCATTTGTTCTGGAGGTTGATGCATCCGAGGTCGGCGTTGGAGCGGTTCTCTCTCAGCGGGTAGGGACACCTCCCAAATTACACCCGTAGGCCTTCTTTTCCAAGAAACTGTCACCCGCTGAGAGGAACTATGATGTCGGGGAACCGAGAGCTCCTCGCCATGAAGCTGGCTATCGAAGAGTGGCGCCACTGGTTAGAGGGAGCTCATCACCCATTCCTGGTCCTCAGGACCACTGGTTAGAGGGAGCTCATCACCCATTCCTGGTCCTCGGGACCACTGGTTAGAGGGAGCTCATCACCCATTCCTGGTCCTCAGGACCACTGGTTAGAGGGAGCTCATCACCCATTCCTGGTCCTCGGGACCACTGGTTAGAGGGAGCTCATCACCCATTCCTGGTCCTCAGGACCACTGGTTAGAGGGAGCTCATCACCCATTCCTGGTCCTCGGGACCACTGGTTAGAGGGAGCTCATCACCCATTCCTGGTCCTCAGGACCACTGGTTAGAGGGAGCTCATCACCCATTCCTGGTCCTCAGGACCACTGGTTAGAGGGAGCTCATCACCCATTCCTGGTCCTCAGGACCACTGGTTAGAGGGAGCTCATCACCCATTCCTGGTCCTCAGGACCACTGGTTAGAGGGAGCTCATCACCCATTCCTGGTCCTCAGGACCGCCGTAATTTGGAGTACTTAAGACATGCTAAGAGGCTCAATCCCAGACATGCTCGCTGGGCACTCTTCTTCACCCGACTCAAATTCCAATTCGCCGTCACCTATCTGCCCGGTAAGAAAAATGTGAAGCCTGATTCCTTATCCCCTCTATATGACTCCCCTTCCTCTAACCCAGCTCCCGAGCCCATCCTGCCTCCGTCTTGTGTCGTGGGACCCATACAGTGGGAAATCCAATCAGCCGTCCAAGAGGCCCTACGCTCCGACCCAGCAACTAATGCAGTGGTGCCATACCTCGCTGAGTTGACGAGATGACGTCCTGTCCTGTCTGTGCATGGGATGAGCCTCGCCAACTACCGACCGGTAAACTCAAGTCTTTACCTACACCACACAGACCATGGTCCCACATCGCCATGGATTTCCTCACGGATCTGCCAGACTCTTCGGGCTTCACTACTATTTTAGTTGTAGTGGACCGGTTCTCCAAGATGTGCTGACTCATTCCCCTTCTGCATCTACCTAATGCCATGGAATTGGCCGAGTGCATGTTCCAACAGATGTTCCGTCTGTATGGGATCCCGCAGGACATAATTTCTGGTCGGGGGCCCCAGTTTGTCTCCAGGGTGTGGCGAGACTTCTGCGAGTGACTGGGGGTCTCCATCAGCCTATCCTCCAGGTACCATCCCCAAACCAACGGGCAGACGGAACACCTGAATCAGGAAATAGGGAAGTACCTCTGCCAACACTGCACCCACCAACCACACGAGTGGAGTCGTTATCTAGCCTGGGCCGAATACGCACAGAACTCCCTGGTGCTTTTCTCACTCTCACTCCTTTTCAGTGTGTCCTTGAATACCAACCCCCCTCCATGTTCCCATGGGAAACAGAGCCCAGAACTGTGCCTGACATCTGAGTGGTTTTGACGTAGTGAGCAGGTTTGGGAGACCGCACATCGGCACTTACCTCTCCCAGAAACGGTTCGCTGACCGGCGTCGTCGACCTACTCCACTCTTCCACCCTGGGCAACATGTGTGGCTCTCTACCTGGGACATCCTGCTTTGTGACCCCTGCAAAAAGTTCAGTCCCCGGTTCATTGGTCCCTTCAAAAATAACACACCGCATCAATCCTGTCACCTACCGTCTCCAGTTGCCCCGCTATTACCGGATCTCCTCATCCTTCCACGTGTCCCTTCTCAAGCCATTGAGTTACAGCCCTGTCCATCCTCCAGTTGTGCACCGGCTTATTCCGTCCAAGCCCTCCTTGAATCCAAGTGCCTGGGTGGTCCCATTCTCTATCTGGTGGGGGGGTACTGTAACGTCTGCTTCCAACTCACACTCTCAAACACATAGAGGCCCTGAATGCAGCTCACTTTGCAGCCCACTTTCCAGCTTACACTCTCAAACACATTGATCCCCTGAACACAGCTCACTCCAGATCCCAATCACCTGAATTCTGATCACCTGTTCACACACCTGTATGTCATTTACACACAATATTTAGTTCAGTTCATTGTGAGGTATTGTTTGTTTTTGTCCACATTCTATTCAGAGCTTTGTTTATTTCCATATTATCTCCCGTGTATCGTAGTTTTTGGCCATCCTCACTAACAATGTTTTTTTGCCTATTCCCTGCCTGTACTTTTGCCTATCAGATTTTCTGTCATCCACCTCTTTCCTGATCTCCCGGACTATGTTATTAGCCTTTTCCCCTGTCTGTACTGTTACCTTTTTGGATTCCCTGTGTATGCCCTTCTGCCTGTCCCTGGACGCAGCTACCTGCATCCTCCTGTGTATGACCTTCTGCCTGTCTCTGGACCCTGCAACCTTTCTCCCCCTGTGGTCTCCTGCTGCGCCCTGCGCTTGAAACCAGCACTTTGTCTCCCATCATACTCATTACAGGTGGACATGTTTATTAATTAGTGTGTGAGATGTATATATGGTCAGTAGTGTGACGGTTGTGGAGAAATCCAATTTGACATTTACTGAATTACATTTTTTTCTTGAAAGGTTTGAATTCAAAATGCTATAGAAAACCTTTCCCAAGTTGTTGTTTATGCACATTCCCCTGTAATTATTGGGGTCTGATTTGTCTCCACTCTTGTGGACAGGGGAAAAGTTAATACCATATTGAACAATTTTAAGCACAGCGTTTTGCAACTCAGGTGTGCTGTTTTTCAGCATTTCATTTCTGATGTTATCTAGACCACAAGATTTTATAGATTTGAGCTTTTCATTTAGTTCTTGTTGGGTTAGTGGGCCATTTTTAATGGATTTTGGTTGGTTTTAATGACTGATTCAAGGATGTTCAAATTTTCTTTCATTTCTAATTGTTTCTGTTGTCTTTTTGTGGGATGTTTTTGTAAAGATTATCAAAATACGTATTCCAAATTCCTTCATCTTGTATGGCTAAATCTTGTGGCTTTGTCGTGCTAAAATTGTTCCACGTGTTTCAGAACTGATTTTGTTTAATTGCGTTGTCAAGTGTCTTGTTGGTATAATTCGATGTGTTTCAGTGTATGTTTCTACGGCTTCAGAGTTTCACAATTTTCACACCGTAGCTCTGGGTTGTTTTCTAATTGTTTTACATTCATTGTCAAACCATTTTTCAGAAACATTTTGTTTTTTGTTTCTGATGTTGCATTTCTTTGGTTTTCTCAAATTTGCTTTTAATGCTGCTTTTTGGAATATGCAATGGATGTTTTGAGTAGCCGAATTGACACCTTCTTTATTGTTTTGGTATTGTGAGTTATTGAAGAACTGTGTAGAGTTCAATGAATCTCTCTGCACTGTTTGATTGATGGTAGTAAACTTTCTCGATAGCCTGAGGGACAATGAATATCTGTCTCCACGACACCATGTTTCCAGTAGGATTATGATGTCCTGTCCCTTGATGTTTTTAATCAATTCTGGATGTGTTGTTTTATAACCAAAATGTGAAGAGTATAGGCACTGGATATTCCAAGAGCTGATAGTTAATGATCTCTTTTATAATAAGTGATATTCACTTCTTTTTTTCTTTCTCCCCCTTCTTTTTCTCTCTCCTTTTTGGCTCTCTCCCTTCCTCTCCTTTTTTTCTCTCTCGCGCTCTTCTCTCGCTTTTTCTCAATCGCTCCCCTTTTTCCTTCCACCCTCTTTTTCTCTCTTCCCTCTTTTTCTCTTTTTTCTGTCTCCTTCCTTTGTCTCTTTTCTCCTCTTTTTACTCCCCTTTTTCTCTCTCGCTCCCTTTTACTCTCTCTCTCCCCTTTTACTCTCTTCCTTTGTCTCTTTTCTCTCCTCTTTTTACTCTCCCCTTTTTCTCTCTCTCCCCTTTTACTCTCTCTCTCGCTCCCCTTTTTCCCTCCACCCTCTTTTTCTCTCTTCCCTCTTTTTCTCTTTTTTCTGTCTCCTTCCTTTGTCTCTTTTCTCCTCTTTTTACTCTCCCCTTTTTCTCTCTCGCTCCCTTTTACTCTCTCTCTCCCCTTTTACTCTCTTCCTTTGTCTCTTTTCTCTCCTCTTTTTACTCTCCCCTTTTTCTCTCTCTCCCCTTTTACTCTCTTCCTTTTACTCTCCCCTTTTTCTCTCGATCTCTCTTTCTCTCTTCTCTCTCTCTCTCCCCTTTTTCTCTCTCTCCCATTATCTCTCGCTCCTCCCTTTTTCCCCATCCCTTTTTGTTTCTCCGTTTGTCTCTCTTCCCTCTTTTTCTCTTTTGCTCCTCCCTTTTTGTTTCTCCCCATTCTTTTTTTCTCTTTCCTTTTTATCTCTCCCTTCCTCTCCCTTTTCTCTCTCTCTCCTCTTTCTCTCTTGCCCTTTTTTCTCTTTCCTTTTTATCTCTCCCTTTCTCTCTCGCTCCCTTTTCTCTCTCCCCTTTTTTTGTCTCCCTTTTTCTCTCTCTCTCCCCTTTTACTCTGTTCCCTTTGTCTCTTTCTTTCTGTCTCTCCCCTCTTTATATATTTTCTCTCTCGCTCCTGTTTTCTCTTTCTCTCCCCTTTTGTATCTCTCCCCCTTCTTTTTGTTAATCTCCCCCCTTTTTTTCTCTACTCTTCTGCTCTCTCGCTCCCTTTTTTTTCTCTCACGCCCTTATTTTCTTTCTCTCCATTTTCTCTCTTGCTCCCTTTTCCCGTCTATCCTCTTTTTCTCTCTTTTCTCTCTCCCCTTACTCTCTCTCGCTCCCTTTTTCTCTCACTCCTCCCTTTCCCCCCCTCCCTTTTTGCTTACCTCCCTTTTTGTCTCTCTCTCTTGCTCCTCCCTTTTTGTTTCTCTCGCTCCCTTCTTTTTTTCTTTCTCTCCATTTTCTCACTCCCTTTTTTTCGCTCTTCCTTCTTTATCTCTTTTTTCTCTCTCCTTTTTGACTCTTTCTGTCTCTTGTCTCTCCCCCCTTTTACTCTTTCTCTCTCTCCCCTTACACTCCTCTTTTTCTATCTCTCCTTTTTTTCTCGCTCTCTCCCCTTACACTCTCTCTCCCCTTACACTCTCTCTCCCCTTACACTCTCTCTCTCCTTACTCTCTCTCTCTCTCCTTACTCTCTCTCTCTCTCCTTACTCTCTCTCTCTCCTTACACTCTCTCTCTCTCTCCTTACACTCTCTCTCTCTCTCCTTACACTCTCTCTCTCTCCTTACACTCTCTCTCCCCTTACTCTCTCCCCTTACTCTCTCCTCTTACTCTCTCTCCCCTTTCTCTCGCTCCCTTTCTCTCCCCCTTCTTTTTGTTCATCTCCCCCCTTTTTTCTCTACTCTTTTGCTCTCTCGCTCCCTTTTCCCCTTTATCTTTCTCTCTTCCCTCTTTTTCTCTTCTTTTACTCTCTCTCTCTTACTCTCTCCTTAAGCTCTCTCTCCCCTTTCTCTCTGCCTTTTTTCTCTTTCTCTCGCTCCCTTTTTTTCTCTTTCGCTCTTCCTTCTCTTTTTTCTCTCCTTTTTGACTCTTTCTGTCTCTTGTCTCCCCCCTTTTACTCTCTCTCTCTCCTCTTACTCTCTCTCCTTACACTCTCGCTCCTTACACTCTCTCCCCTTTCTCTCCCTGTCCTCTTACTCTCTCTATCTCTCCTCTTTCTCTCTCCCCATACTCTCTCTCGCTCTCCCCTTATCACTCGTTCCCTTTTTCTTTCGCTCACTTTCTCTCGCTCCTCCATTTCTCTTTCCTATCTTTTCCCCCCCTCCCTTTATGTTTCTCTCCCTTTTTGTTCCTCTCCCTATATGTCTCTCTTCCCTCTTTCTCTCCTGCTCCCTTTTTCTTTCTTGCTCCTCCCTTTTTGTTTCTCTCTCCCCCTTTTTGTCTCCCTTTTTTCTTTCTCCATTTTCTCTCTTCTCACTCCCTTTTTTCTCTAACTTTTTTCTCTCTTCTTTTTGACTCTTTTGTCTCTCCCCCTTTTACTCTTTCTCTCTCTCCCCTACTCCTCTTTTTTTCTTGCTTCCTTTTTCTCTCGCTCCTCCATTTCCCTCTCTCACTCCTCCCTTTTCCCCTCCCTTTTTGTTTCTCTCTCCATTTCATCTCTCCTTTCCTCCCTTTTTCTCTCTGCTCTTCTTGCACCCTTCTTTTTTCTTTCTCTCCATTTTCTCTCACCCCTTTTACTCTCTCTCCTTTTTGACTATTTTGTTGCTCCTCCCTTTGTACCCCCTCCCTTTTTGTTTCTCCGTTTATGTCTCTTCCCTTTTTTTCTCTCTTGCTCCTCCCTTTTTGTTTCTCTCGTGCCCTTTTTTTCTCTTTCCTTTGTTTCTCCCTTCCTCTCCCTTTTCTCTCTCTCGGTCCTCCATTTCCCTTTGTCTCCCTCTCCTTTTTTCTCTCTATTTTTTTCTCTCTCTCTTCCCATACTCTCTCTCTAATTTCTCTCTCTCTCCCTTTTACTCTCTCTCTCCCTTTCTCTCGCTCCTCCCTTTTTGTTTTTCTCCCCCCTTTTTGTTTCTCTCCCCCCTTTTTTCTCTCTCCCCTCTACTTTTTTCTCTTTTTCTTTTACTCTCTCTCCTTTTACTCTCTCTTCTCCATTTTCTCTCTCGCTCCCCTTTTCTCTTGCGCCCCTTATTTTCTTTCTCTCCATTTTCTCTCTCGCACCCTTTTCCCTCTATCCTTTTTCTCTGTTCCCTTTGTCTCTTCTTTTACTCTCTCCTCTTTTACTCTCTCCTTTCTTTCTATATCTCCTTTTTTCCTCTCCTCTTTCTCTCTCCTCTTTTTACTCTCTCCCCCTCTCATTCTCTCTTTTTTTTATCTCACTCTTTTACTCTTTCACTCTCTCCCCTTACTCTCTCTCCTTTTACTCTCTCTCTCCTCTTTTTCTCTCTCCTCTTTTACTCTCTCCTCTTTTACTCTCTCTCTCCTCTTACTCAATTTTTTTTTCAAATTCAAGCTGCTTTATTGGCATGAAAAACATTGTGTCAATATTGCCAAAGCAACAATGTATACAATATACATTGTAATAAAATTATAAACAATGACAAATAATAATATAGAATGGCAGTAATTAATAATACAAAATTAAATATAAAAATAGTAACAATAAAATGGTAACAGTCAATAATGTAATAAAAAAATGAAACTATAACTAACTTATAACTAAATAACGGTCATCTTCACCATTACATTGGTACTACAACTACTATCATCATTACCACTACTACCACCACCACCATCATTAAACTGCTATCATTACCATTACCACCCATACCATTACTACTTGGAATGATAAACAACAATAATAATAGTAATAACAATAACAGTAATAACAATAACAGTCATAAGTGCTGCTTACTATGCAGATGTTATTATTCAGTGTCTCAGGCTATGGCAGGCAAATACATATTTGGCTGCAAGAGGAGCCATTGCTCCTTCGCCCATGAGTATTTTTAGTTTTTCCTCTGGGTTTAATAAGTTAAAATTTGGAATAAATGTAGACATTTCTGTGAATAATGAATCTCTTGGTGAGGAATATTTATCACAGTAAAGGAGAAAGTGCATCTCTGTTTCTACATCCCCTGTCGTGCAGTGATCACATACACGCTCCTCTTTGGGTAGCCATGTCTTTTTATGTCTGCCGGTTTCTATTGCCAATCGGTGGTCACTCAGCCTGTACTTGGTAAGGATCTGTCTCTGCTTCGTATCTCTGACAGAGTAGAGATATTCAGCCAATTCATATTCTCTGTTTAGGGTCAGATAGCAATTTAGTCGGCTTTGGGATTTTGTTTCGTTTTTCCAATGTTGTATATATGAGTCCTTTGATTGGTTCATGATTTTGTTTATTGGAATTCTTTCTTTTGAAGCAGTGCTGGTGTCAGCTTGGTTGGTGAGGTCCAACACCAGCTGACTTGAGAGGGCTCGTTTCTGGGCTCAGCTCTTGGGTTTGAAGTGCTTTAAATTGCAGACTCGAATTTGGACTTGAATTTAGATGTAGCCAAAATTTTAATGATCTTTTCTGTATTTTCATTATTACTGGAAAGCGGCCCAATTCTGCCCTACATGCATTAGTTGGTGTATTTCTCTGGACTTGTAGGATTTTCCGACAGAATTCTGCATGTAGGGCTTCAATTGGATGTTTGTCCCACATTTTAAAGTCCAGTTTATTGAGTGGCCCCCAAACCTCACTTCCGTAAAGAGCTATTGGTAGGATTACACTGTCAAATATTTTGGTCCAAATTCTAATTGGGATGTTGATTTTGAATAATTTCATTTTTATTGCATACAATGCTCTGCGGGCTTTTTCTTTGAGTGCATTCACTGCCCTATTAAAGTTTCCCGATGCAGATATGGTCAGACCAAGGTAGGTGTAATTTTTTGTGTGTTCAATGATGGTGTTGTTCAGGGTGAATTTATATTTGTGTTTCTGACATCTGTTTTGTTTTTGGAAAATCATGATTTTAGTTTTTGGGAAATTTACTGCCAGGGCCCAATTATGGCAATATTGCTCTAGAATATTAATGTTCTGTTGAAGACCTTCTTTGGTTGGTGATAGAAGTACCAAGTCATCAGCATATAGCAGGTATTTCACCTCTGTGTCAAATAGTGTGAGTCCTGGGGCTGGAGAATTGTCCAACATGTCTGCTAATTCATTGATATAAATGTTGAAAAGATTTGGACTCAAACTACAGCCTTGTCTCACACCTCGACATTGTGAAAAGAATTCTGTTCTTTGGTTTTTGATTTTTATTGCACACTTGTTTTCTGTGTACATACATTTTATTAAGTCATACACCTTACCACCAAGCCCACTTTGGAGAATTTTGTAGAATAGCCCTTCGTGCCAAATAGAATCAAATGCTTTTTTAAAGTCAATAAAGCAAGCAAAGATTTTGCCCTCTTTTTTTTGGGTGGACGTGTTTATTAATTAGTGTGTGTAAGGTGTATATATGGTCAGTAGTGCGATGGTTAGGGAGAAAGCCAATTTGACATTTAGTTATTACATTTTTTTTCTTGAAGAAAGGTTTGAATTCTTGAATTCAAAATGCTACAGAAAACCTTTCCCAAGTTACTGTTTACACAAATTCCCCTGTAATTATTGGGGTCTGATTTGTCTCCACTTTTGTGGATAGGGGAGATGAGCCCCTGGTTCCAGACATCAGGGAAGCAGCCAGAAGTTAAAACCATGTTGAACAATTTAAGCACAGCATTTTGCAACTCAGGTGTGCTGTTTTTCAGCATTTCATTTCTGATGTTGTCTAGACCACAAGCCTTCTTTGATTTAATAGATTTGAGCTTTTCATTTAGTTCTTGTAGGGTTATTGGGTAATCTAATGGATTTTGGTTGTTTTTAATGACTGATTCAAGGATGTTCAATTTTTCTTTAATTTCTAATTGGTTCTGTTTTAAGTCTTTTTGTGGGATGTTTTTGTATAGATTATCAAAATAAGTTTTCCAAATTCCTACATCTTGTATGGCTAAATCTTGTGGCTTTGTTGTGCTTAAATTGTTCCACATGTCCCAGAACTGATTTTGGTCAATTGCGTTTTCAATTTCATCAAGTGTCTTGTTGGTATAATTCAGTTTCTTGCGTTTCAGTGTATGTTTATACTGTTTCAGAGTTTCCAAGTATTCATATCGTAGCTCTGGGTTGTTTTGCTGCTTATGTTTTTTGTTTGACATTTGTCTTAGGTGTTTTCTAATTGTTTTACATTCATTATCAAACCATTTGTCAGAAACATTTTGTTTTTTGTTTCTGATGTTGCATTTCTTTGGTTTTCTCAAATTTGCTTTCGATGCTGCTTTTTGGAATACTCAGTTGATGTTTAGAGTAGCCGAATTGACACCATCTTTATTGTTTTGGTATTGTGAGTTATTGAAAAACTGTATAGAGTTCATCATTTCATTTGAGTTCAATGTTTCAATGAATCTCTCTGCACTGTTTGGAGCCCATCTGTACGATTGGTTTATGTTGTAGAGTTTATTGGGCAGTTTTTTTGAATGAATATTGCCGGTTAATTTCTTCAAAAACACGTTGATCTGACTGTGATCTGACAATAGTGTCTGTGGTCTGACAGTGAATGCACTAATGGAGGAGGGGTCAATGTCCGTGATGGCATAATCGACTACACTTGTCCCAAGAGCTGAGCAGTAAGTAAACTGACCTAAAGAGTCCCCTCTGATTCTACCATTAAGCATGTACAGGCCTAAGGCTCGACAGAGATGCACTAACTCCTTCCCATACTCTCTCTCTCTCTCTCTTTCTCTCTCTCTTACTCTCTCTTACTTTCTCTCTCTCTTACTCTCTCTTACTCTCTCTCTCTCTTACTCTCTCGCTCCTCTTTTACTCTCTCTCGCTCCTCTTTTACTCTTTCTCGCTCCTCTTTTACTCTCTCTCTCTCTTACTCTCTCGCTCCTCTTTTACTCTCTCTCGCTCCTCTTTTACTCTCTCTCCTCTTTTACTCTCTCGCTCCTCTTTTACTCTCTCCTCTTTTACTCTCTCCCCTTACTCTCTCGCCCTTCTTTCTCTCTCGCTCCCGTCTCCCTTTTGCTCTCTCTGTTTCTCTTTGCATTGTCTCTCTTTTACTCTTTCTCCCTATCTCTTTTTCCCCTCTCCTCTTTTTCTCCCTACCCTCTTTTTCTTTCTGTCTCTCTATTCTCTCCGCCTTTTTTCCCTCTCTCCCCAGTCTGTTTTCTCTCGCTCTTTCGCTCCCTTTTTCTCTTTCTATGGACGCAATAGCGCTATGTGGCCACCAGATGGAGGAATTGGAACAAAATTAACATGAAGTCACTGCCATTATCGGACAATTTCCAATGGGATTTAAAAAAAAAAAATTTTTAATTTATGGGTAATAATAGGAGGAAGATGGATGGCCCCCCCAAAACATTATATATAGGGGTAAAAGGGGTCAAAATAAGGAACGCTTCACGAATTTGCGTGTCATCCTTGCGCAGGGGCCATGCTAATCTTCTCTGTATCGTTCCAATTTTAGTATATGTGCTGCCGAAGCGAGCACAATACAGACATAGGAGAGGCCCTCATATATAGAGCACAACCCCCCTGACGTTTCGGGTCCTGGTTGGGGTCAAACAGACCTTCAGAGGCTCAACAACCACCCTGAGAAGATTTCCACAGGATATTGTATAGACATGAACCTGGTAGAGATAATAATGGCCACCTTGTGTGTTGTAATGTTCTAGCCTCTGCCTCAGAGAGTTGCAATGTATGCTGGGTGATATGCGAGTACACTGTCCCATCTAGGACGTTGATAGGGTAGAACATAACGACACGTAGCAAAAGCCCTCCCACAAAACTCCACCCACTCACTGAAACCCGACACGCTCTGGGGCTGCATTCACAAAAGGTCCTCACACACAGACGTAGCAGGAAATGTGAAGCCTACGAGAGAGAAACCCTAACATGAGAAAAGAGGGAAGAAAGAAAGGATAAAGGGAAAAAGAGAGACATAAAGAAGGGGGAGAGAGAAAGAGTCATAATGGAGATATAAAGAGAAGAGACAGAGAGGAAGTGAGAAAGTAAAAGGGGAGAGAGAGTAAAAAGATAGAGGGAAAAGGGAAGCGAGGGAGAAAGAAAATAAGAAGGGCGCATTAGAGAGAGAAAAAAGGGGGGGAGAGACAGAAAGAGTCAAAAAGGAGAGATAACGAGAGAGAGAGAGAAACCCTAACATGGGGATTTTAAAATCGTCTACCTTATGTGAAAATGTGCTATTTGGTATACAGTGAAGTCAGCCAAACCAAAGAGAGAGAGAGAGAGAAAGGAGAGAGAGAGAGACTACATAATTTCCTTGACGAACACAACGTCCTGAGCGGAAGCCAGATTGGATTTCTAAAAAATTATCGTACAACAGACCACATTTACACCCTCCACACTCTAATTGATAAACAAGTTAACCAAAACAAAGGCAAAATCTACTCGTGTTTTGTAGATTTCAAGAAAGCATTTGATTAAATTTGGCACAAAGGTCTTTTTTTTATAAACTAATAGAAAGTGGTATTGGAGGGAAAACATATGATTTTATTAAATCAATGTACACTATAAACAAATATGCGGTTAAAATTGGCAACAAGCAAACAGACTTCTTCTCTCAGGGGCGTGGAGTGAAACAGGGCTGCCCAATAAGTCCAACATTATTTAACATCTACATTAATGAATTGGCAAAAACATTAGAAGAATCGGCAGCACCTGGTATCACCCTACACAACACTGAAATCAAGTGTCTGCTGTACGCAGGTGACCTGGTGCTGCTGTCTCCCACTAAATAGGGGTTACAGCAGCACCTAGATCGTCTTCACAGGTTCTGTCAGACCTGGGCTCTGACCGTTAACCTAAAAAACCCAAATATAATGATATTCCAAAAAAGGTCCGGAAATAAGGATGACAAATATAAATTCTATTTGGACACAGTTCTATTAGAACACACCAAAAACTACACATATCTAGGACTAAATATCAGCAACACAGGTAGCTTTCACATGGCTGTGAATGAGCTGAGAGACAAAGCAAGAAGAGCATTCTATGCCATTAAAAGGAACATCAGAATTGAAATTCCAATTAGAATCTGGCTAAAAAAAATTCAATCAGTTATAGAACCAATTGCTCTATATGGCAGTGAAGTATGGGGTCCACTCTCTAATAATGAATTTACTAAATGGGACAAACAGCCAATTGAAATATTGCATGCAGAGTTTTGCAAGACTGTATTGCAAGTACAAAGAAAAACTCCAATTAACGCATGTAGGGTAGAATTGGGCCAATAACCCCTCCTCATTCGAATAGAAAAAAGAGCCATCAAATTTTACAACCATCTAAAAACAAGTGACCCTAAAACATTCCATCACACAGCTCTACAATGTCAAGAGATGAAACCAGAGAAGAGTCCCCTCAGCCAGCTGGTTCTGAGGCTCAGTTCACCAACCCAAACCAACCCCATAGAGCCTCGGGACAGCCCTCAGAAAATCTGGCCCAACCAAATCATCACAAAACAAAAAGAAAAATATATCACCTATTGGAAAGACACCACAAAAAATCAAAGTAAACTTCAATGCTATTTGGCTCTAAACAGACAGTCTGCCACCATGTACTATCTGACCACTGTGACTGATAGAAAACTGAGGAAAACATTGACTAGGTACAGACTCAGTGAGCACAGTCTGGCTATAGAGACCGGTCGTCACAGACAAACCTGGCTGCCCAGAGAGGACAGGCTGTGCTCACTCTGCTCCAGGGGAGAGGTAGAGACAGAGGTGCATTTCCTATTACACTGTGACAAATACTCAGACCTAAGAGCATATTTCTTTCCCAAAATGATAATTCAATACAAAGAATTTGAAACTATAAAAGATTAAGAAAAAATCAAATATTTATTGGGTGAAAAGCCAAAATGTGCAATTTTGGCAGTCAAATATGTGTCCTCCTGCCACAACCTGAGGGACAGCCAGTGAAAAGTGCAAAGTAATGTTGATAATATTTCCCATTTAGCTTAGTTTTGTTTTGTCTTTCATACCAGGGGCCTGTTGCACAAAAGTAGAATTAAGACATCCGGGATAAATGACTCAGCTGAGCTCAATGAAGCCAAAACATGTGCGTCCAGGCTTAATTGGTTGCACAAAGACCAAGCCAGGATGAGCAGACACGGATTCATTAAGCCAGGTGAAACCAATCCTGGATAGGTGCGCGCTCACGGCCCACTCAAATAGACCCCGCCACAGATCACAGATTAACTGATTTACCATGGCAACTAGAGCCGTGTACTTTTCCCCGTCGGAAGCACAAATCCTCATGGAGGCATACGAGGAGGTAAAAGATATAATTAAGAAGAAAGGCAACACCGCCACAGTGATAAAGCAAAGAGAAAAAGCGTGGCAAAGTATTGCAGACCGCCTGAATGTGTAAGTAGTGCACAATTACACAGTCACCGCTCCGCTGAAACATCACAATTACAATTCAAATATTTAATTCACATCTCCAAAAATGCAGTTGTACTGTAATTATGAAACGGTTAAATTTTTAATTGAAATGCACTGCAGATATGAGTGAAATTGTGTAAAGTAACTCCATCACACTGTATAAAGCTATGATACATTTTTTGATATTTTTACTGAAAACAAGACAAAAATACCAAGTAATTTTTTGCAGTGTGACTCCATTAAATGTGTGTGTGTGTGTGTGTGTGTGTGTAGATGAAACATGAACGGGCCAAAACGGACATGGCAACAGGTCAAAATCAAATACAAGAACATTCTGCAGAATGGTATGGTCCCTGACTAATATTTAACAAAGCACAAGCATATATTGTACCCAGAAGGTGCCTGCTCACACATTGTCTGTACTGTTTTAGCAGTGAAAAAGAATACCCACAGACAAGGCACGGGTGGTGGGTCACCAAAGGCTGACCTTACCCCAGCAGAGGACATGGCCTTGGAGCTAAATAAAGGCAGGCCCGTCTTAGAGGGGATCCCTGGGGGGAAAGAGACGAGCATAGGTTCCTCCCAAGATGCCACCCACTTCATTCAAGGTATGTCCTTCCATCTCTACATGGGATACAACCACATTCATATTGAATCAATTTGGACTGTCTGACTTTGGTTTACCTATTGCCTTGCAGTGTCTGGCAGCACTGTTCCTGTTAGAGCCACCAGCACAAGCACCAGACGATGCTGATCCAGTGAGTACTCCATCAAAGGCATACTGTAGGCCTGGCATGTCTTGTCTACTAGCTTCAATATGAATCCGATTAAATGTGATAGGGTGAAGGCCCCAGTGCAGCAGCAACAGCACAGGAGACGATGATGAGGAGGAGACCATCTCTCTGGATTCCAGAAGGCATGAGGTATCATGTTAAGACTGTGAAAGTACTATTTACTCTACAATGGTGAGGAGTCCTCATCAAAATCAAAAAATCTAATTTCTTTTACAGGACCCAGATGCTATACAGTGGGAAAACCAGCCTGGCAACATAGTGCGTATTAATAAAAGGACACCACATCCTGCCAAATTCCAGCTGCGCTAATTGTATTGTGTTCACAGAGCTCACAAGCTATCAGAAAGTTGTATGGCAACCACCTCCGGCGCCAAATAGAACTGGCAGACATAGACATTCAGTACAAGAAGAAAAAGATGGAAAATCTTGCACTGGAGTCTGAAATAAAAAAGAGGACAATTAGGAAACTGGACCTTGAAATAAAAAAACTTGAGAGGGAGGTGAGATATGCCTTCAATGTACACTGTATGCTAACTGTAACACAAATGTATTAATCATTATTTTTCTTTCCTCCCCCAGCTCCAAGAAGATGACACAGCTCAAAATAAAAATTTGGTATATTCTCGTAAAGTCAAGTGAGCCATGACATATGAGCTCTTATTGTGAGCACACAGGACGGTGGCATCTTTCTAAGGTTTTTTTTATTTTCCCAGCAATCAGTACAACCAAGTCATCGTTATAAGGCATCGCCCTCTTTTGCCCACCCCCCCAGCACCAGGTGTGGCCACTAGCCTATATGAAGGCCCAAAATTGTGTGTTCCTTTCTGCTCTGACAATGGCATGCCCATTCGTGCGAGATGTGGTGGATGAAGAAGCACTTGTGCTGAGGAGAGCCTTCAGGCGAGAAAGGGTCTTCAGGGACCGGTTGGACCCACTGGCCTTCCCTGATGACCATCTATATGAAAGATACAGGTTTTCTGCAGATGGCATCAGGTATCTATGCAGACTACTGGGTCCCAGGATTAAGCACCGCACTGCACGGAGCCATGCACTGAGTGTGGAGCAAATGGTTTGTGTGGCCTTGCGCTTTTTTGCTAGTGGAGCCTTCCTGTACTCAGTGGGGGATGCAGAACAGCTGAACAAGGCCACAATTTGCCGCACAATAAGGAGTGTGTGTCTGGCTATCAAAGCATTAGCAGATGTCTTCATCTCCTTCCCTGGCCACAGAAGACTCTGTGACATCAAAGAGGAGTTCTATAGGATTGCAGGTAAGAGGATCTACAAATTACAGGACAACTGTTAACACATAGTAGGATACTCATTACTTTGTGTGACAGGTTTCCCCAATGTCATTGGTGCAGTGGACTGCACACACATAAGGATAAAAGCCCCCTCAGGTGCCCATGAGGCTGATTTTGTGAATAGGAAATCCTTTCACAGCATTAATGTTCAGGTGAACATAACTTTTTGATATTGTCCATTGACGAACACTCTGCATTGCCAGTGATGTGCATTGATTGGTGTAATATTCCTCATCTTATGATTTCAGATGGTCTGCAATGCTGACTGTGTGATCAGCAATGTTGTGGCAAAATGGCCTGGCTCAGTCCATGACTCCAGAATCTTTCGGGCCTCTGAAATCTATCACAAGGTAAGCCACACAACCCCTATTTATAACCATCATGGCTGTGTCAAGAATATCACTGTGTTTATGAGGTAGTAATGATGAGATTTTGTGTTGACAGGTGAATTCTCTGGTGTGTTGCTGGGAGACAGGGGGTATGGCTGCCAGCCTTTTCTCCTGACACCTTTCACAGACCCCCAGGAAGCACAGCAGGCCTACAACCATGCCCATGCCAGGACCAGGGCCAGAGTTGAAATGACCTTTGGCCTCCTGAAGGCACGCTTTCACTGCCTTCACAAATTAAGGGTCAGCCCTGTTAGGGCATGTGATATTATTGTGGCTTGTGCTGTCCTCCACAATGTGGCCTGCCTGAGGAAGGAGAGGGCCCCCAGAGTGCCACCAGCCATGGACTGGGACAATCCGTCAATCTTCCCTGATGACGACAGTGGTCGGCTGCTGAGGGACCAATATGTGTTGAATTATTTTAGTTAGTATGTGTGCTTTCAATTTTGGTTAAATATGTCCTGCGGTGGCAGAGGAATTTGGTTTTTTTTTTTGGGTTCGTTTTTTTACGAATTTGGCCTCTTATGATGTTTGTGCGGTATACTGTGTGTAATACAAGGCTGCAGGGAGGCTACTGCATCCATTCATTTGTCTGTTCAGTTGATGTGTATGGATTTGTCCTGCATTTATTTTAGTGTGCAGACATGCAGGGTGTGTTATATACAGACCTTTGAATGTGTATGTATCATTTTGTATAATATGCTTGGATTCTGTGCTTTCCATCTTGTAGAGTCACTGTGACTTCAGTTTCGAAAGGAGCTGATGGTTTACCTGCTTTGTTTTGTCCTTATTCAATAAAGGAACATAATGTTACACATTGTGTTTTTATATTCATATGGAATGTGTATTTGTTTATATGACAGAGTACTAGGGCCACACTGAAGAAAAAGGATAAAGTCATAAATTTGAGGCTGGTTCTTTCTGCAGAAAAGCTACATATTGTTTTTACAGTTTTGATACTTATGACAATGTGATACTTAATATTCTGGCACATCAGCATGTCTTTGTTTATGAAACCATACTGAAGTACAATTTCACGAAATTCCCCACATCTGTCATTTTAACAACTGTCCTCCTTTAAAACAACTGGTTACAATATTATTACTTGTGTTTTTTTCCCCTCTGTGGCCCTAATATTCTATCATTTTATATATAGCCTTATAGTCTATGGGAAACTGTAAATTATCTAATGATGGCAACATCATCTAAAAATTCTTTTTTATCCAAAATCATTGAAATTAATGATCACAAACATTTAAATAATGACAGTGGGTCTAGTTATACGTGATAACAATGTATAGTGAGCAGTGAAATAACTATTGGTTTCCATTTGTGGTGACTGCTGACTGACATTAGGAATGAGATTAAATAGATCCTGGAATTTAGCCTGGTCTGGAGCAGGCTAGCTCCACAGAATAAATCTCCATGGTAATTTATACCATAACATATCCTCCTGCCCCCTATCCATCTTTAGTGCAACCGGATTACGGATCAATTGAGCCAGGATCACCAAGATATCCTGGCTTAATCCCTTATCCTAGTTTTGTGTAACAGGCCCCGGGTCATATGTCTTCTCAGTCATGTTGACACTGGTCTACTACCATTGCTTTAATGTATTGTTGTTCTGATTAATATTGTTGTTGTTAATGGTAATCCCATGTCCACTACTACTATTATTATTGCTGTTGGTCCCACCATTTATTTATATATAAATATATATATATTTTGTATATATATACATATATATTTTTATTTTTCGATATGTATACTTTGACAATGTAAGTAATAATGAACTTGCCATGTCAATAAAGTCAATTGAATTGAGAGAGCGAGTAAAAGGAGAGAGAGAGTAAAAGAGAGAAAGTAAAAAGGAAAGAGAGAGAGAAAAAGGAGAGAGAGAGAGAGATAAAGGAGAGAGAAAAGAGGGAAGAAAGAAAGAGGATAGAGGGAAAAGGGAGAAAAAGAGAGAGACAAAAAGGGAGGAGCGAGAGAGAGAAAAAGGGGAGAGACAGAAAGAGTCAAAAAGGAGATATAAAGAGAAGAGACAGAGAGGAAGTGAGAAAGTAAAAGGGGAGAGAGCGAGAGAGTAAAAGGAGAGAGAGAGAGAGAAAGTAAAAAGGAGAGAGAGCGAGTAAAAGAGGAGAGGGAAAAAGGAGAGAAAGAAAATCAGAAGGGCGCGAGAGAGAAAAAGAAGGGGGAGAGAAACAAAAAGGGAGGAGAGCTAAAGAGAGAGGAAGTGAGAGAGAAAAAGGAGAGAGAGAAAGCGAGAGAGAGAGAAACCCTAACATGGGGATTTTAAAACCTTATGTGAAAATGTGCTATTTGGTA
This sequence comes from Salvelinus fontinalis, assembly GCF_029448725.1. Classification (NCBI taxonomy): domain Eukaryota; kingdom Metazoa; phylum Chordata; class Actinopteri; order Salmoniformes; family Salmonidae; genus Salvelinus; species Salvelinus fontinalis. The sequence continues at coordinate 11,412,605 of NC_074704.1, read as the reverse complement.
AGAAAGAAAGTGATCAATGATCAACTGTAAAAACTGTTGTTTTGTGACATTTTGACTTTAGTTATAGATGTAGAGACAATAAATTCATTATTTTAAGGAATGATTCTAGACTAAAATGTAGTGTAATAAGCTCAGCGTTTTCTGAATTAGAGCTTTTGGACTCCTTCCTCTGCTGGTTTGAGTTGCTTTTCCCCTGGTCTTTGTTCCTCACCCTTCCCCCGCTCTCTGCAACATGGCCCGGCCAAAGATACTTATAACTAACTCCCCATTTAGTAGCGAGATAAGCAGAATAGAGCGACACAGAAGAGTAGTAGAGAAGGAGAACGAGAGAAACAGCAGAGGAGAGGGAAACGGTAAAGAGAGCGATAGAGAACTAAAGATTCATATGTGGCCTGGCCGTGGTTGGAAGGTGACTGTTTCAGCTTTCATGTTGACACATTGCCAGTGTGGTTCAATAAGAGTTTTTTTAACTGGTGGTGGGGGGAGAGAGAAAAGGGAGAAGAGACAGAAGGGGGAGAGGGAGAATGAGAAAAGAGGATATGGGGGACGCTACATGGCCACCAGATGGAGGAATTGGAACAAAATTAGCATCCATCTGGTGGCCACATAGCGCTATTGCATACATTGGCTTTAATTTTTAAAATACCCAATACGAAATTGACTTCATGTTAATTTTGTTCCCATACCTCCATCTGGTGGCCACATAGCGCTATTGCATCCATTGGCTTTATCACTGACTGTCAGCCCTCTTTTTCTCTCGCTCTCTCCTTTTTTCTCAATCCCCCTTTCGCTCTCTCATTTTTGTCTCTTTTCTCTCCTCATTCTTCCCCTTTTTCTTAAACTCTCTCCCCTTTCTCTTTTTGTCTCTCTCCTTATTGAACCAAAGGGGAGAATGAGGAGAGAAAATAAAGAAAAGGGGGAGAGAGACAAGAGGAGAGAGAGATAAAGGGGAGAATGAGAAAAGAAAAATGGGGTGAGAGAGAAATAAATGGGGAGGGATCGCGAAAGGGGAGGGAGAGCAAGAGAAAAAGAGGAAGGAGAGAAAAGGGGGGAGAAAGACAAAAAGGGAGTGAGAGCGAAAGGGGAGTGAATGAGAGAAAAAGGGTGAGACAAAAAAGGGGGAGAATGAGGAGAGAAAGAGAGAAGGGAGCGAGTGAAAGGGGAGAGAGAGAAAAGGGGTAGAATGAGGAGAGAAGTGGGAGAGCGAGACAAATGAGAGAGAAAAGGGGAGAGGGTGAGCGAAAGGGGGAGAGAGAAAAAAGGGAGAATGAGGAGACAATAGATTTATTTATTTTTATCAGAAAAACGAGAGTTCAACTCCTCTCTCATTGCACTATGTTCAGCTCTTGTTCCACAGACTAAGTCCGTGCACCTGGTAATTGAACGGGTTACCATGTGCAAATTCCGGTATGACTCGAAATGGCTTCAGGAGGGTGCTGGAGGTCCATCTGGTATGGCTCTAAATGGCTTCAGGGGGTTGCTGGAGGTCCTTGGCCGGGTAGTGAGGGGAAATAGGAGGAAAAGAATGGGGAAAATATGGGGGACGGGAACATAGGAGGGTCAAATTAGGGCTGTGGAAAATATATGGGGGAATAAATAGCGGGGTGAAATAGGGGAGGGTAAAATTATTTACCTTCCCCTCCCCTATATATTTCCCACTATTTTCCCCTCCCATAATACCCTTCCCCTTACCCCTATTTTACCCTCCCAAATTTCCATTCCCCTCTATATTTTTCCCACTTTATCCCCTCCCCTCTTTTCCCCTCTCCCTATTTGCCATCCCTCAGATTTTTCCCACTATTTTCATTTTTGTCTTCTATCCCTCCCTCTCCCCTTTTCTCTCTCTCTCTCCCCCCTTTTAATCTCTCTCCCCCTCTCTCTTTCCCCCCATGTCATTGGTTTGGCTGACAGTGTCAGTGATAAAGCCAATGGATGCAATAGCGCTACGTGGCCACCAGATGGAGGTATTGGAACAAAATTTACATGAAGTCAATTTCCAATGGGATTTAAAAAATAAGCCAATGGATGCAATAGCGCTACGTGGCCACCAGATGGAGGAATTGGAACAAAATTAACATGAAGTCAATTTCCAATGGGATTTAAAAAATAAGCCAATGGATGCAACAGCGCTACGTGGCCACCAGATGGAGGAATTGGAACAAAATTAACATGAAGTCAATTTCCAATGGGATTTAAAAAATAAGCCAATGGATGCAATAGCGCTACGTGGCCACCAGATGGAGGAATTGGAACAAAATTAGCATCCATCATTTCATTTCATCACTCATTTTTGTCTCTCTTTTCGCTCCTCATTCTCAGTCTCCCCTTTCTCTTTTGTCTCTCTCCTCCCTTTTTATCTTCCCGCGCACCCTTTTTCTCACTCCATTTTCAATCTCTCCCTCCTCATTCTCTCCCTTTTCGCTCTATCTCTCATTCTCCCCCTTTTTCTCAATCCCTCTTTCTTGTTTCTCTCCCCCTCCCTTTTTCAAGCTCTCCCATTCTCCTCTCCCTCCCTTTTTGTCACTCTCCCTTTTTCTCTCGTTCTTTCTCTCCCCCTTTTTATAGTTTCTCTCTCTCCCCCTTCTGTCTCTCCTCTTTTCTCATTCTCCCTCTCCCCCTTCTGTCTCTTCTCCCTTTTCTCTCTCCCCCCACCACCAGTTAAAAAAACTCTTATTGAACCACACTGGCAATGTGTCAACATGAAAGCTGAAACAGTCACCTTCCAACCACGGCCAGGCCACATATGAATCTTTAGTTCTCTATCGCTCTCTTTACCGTTTCCCTCTCCTCTGCTGTTTCTCTCGTTCTCCTTCTCTACTACTCTTCTGTGTCGCTCTATTCTGCTTATCTCGCTACTAAATGGGGAGTTAGTTATAAGTATCTTTGGCCGGGCCATGTTGCAGAGAGCGGGGGAAGGGTGAGGAACAAAGACCAGGGGAAAAGCAACTCAAACCAGCAGAGGAAGGAGTCCAAAAGCTCTAATTCAGAAAACGCTGAGCTTATTACACTACATTTTAGTCTAGAATCATTCCTTAAAATAATGAATTTATTGTCTCTACATCTATAACTAAAGTCAAAATGTCACAAAACAACAGTTTTTACAGTTGATCATTGATCACTTTCTTTCTTACCAAATAGCACATTTTCACATAAGGTTTTAAAATCCCCATGTTAGGGTTTCTCTCTCTCTCGCTTTCTCTCTCTCCTTTTTCTCTCTCACTTCCTCTCTCTTTAGCTCTCCTCCCTTTTTGTTTCTCTCCCCCTTCTTTTTCTCTCTCGCGCCCTTCTGATTTTCTTTCTCTCCTTTTTCCCTCTCCTCTTTTACTCGCTCTCTCCTTTTTACTTTCTCTCTCTCTCTCTCCTTTTACTCTCTCGCTCTCTCCCCTTTTACTTTCTCACTTCCTCTCTGTCTCTTCTCTTTATATCTCCTTTTTGACTCTTTCTGTCTCTCCCCTTTTTCTCTCTCTCGCTCCTCCCTTTTTGTCTCTCTCTTTTTCTCCCTTTTCCCTCTATCCTCTTTCTTTCTTCCCTCTTTTCTCTCTCCTTTATCTCTCTCTCTCTCTCCTTTTTCTCTCTCTCTTTCCTTTTTACTTTCTCTCTTTTACTCTCTCTCTCCTTTTACTCGCTCTCTCAATTCAATTGACTTTATTGACATGGCAAGTTCATTATTACTTACATTGTCAAAGTATACATATCGAAAAATAAAAATATATATGTATATATATACAAAATATATATATATTTATATATAAATAAATGGTGGGACCAACAGCAATAATAATAGTAGTAGTGGACATGGGATTACCATTAACAACAACAATATTAATCAGAACAACAATACATTAAAGCAATGGTAGTAGACCAGTGTCAACATGACTGAGAAGACATATGACCCGGGGCCTGTTACACAAAACTAGGATAAGGGATTAAGCCAGGATATCTTGGTGATCCTGGCTCAATTGATCCGTAATCCGGTTGCACTAAAGATGGATAGGGGGCAGGAGGATATGTTATGGTATAAATTACCATGGAGATTTATTCTGTGGAGCTAGCCTGCTCCAGACCAGGCTAAATTCCAGGATCTATTTAATCTCATTCCTAATGTCAGTCAGCAGTCACCACAAATGGAAACCAATAGTTATTTCACTGCTCACTATACATTGTTATCACGTATAACTAGACCCACTGTCATTATTTAAATGTTTGTGATCATTAATTTCAATGATTTTGGATAAAAAAGAATTTTTAGATGATGTTGCCATCATTAGATAATTTACAGTTTCCCATAGACTATAAGGCTATATATAAAATGATAGAATATTAGGGCCACAGAGGGGAAAAAAACACAAGTAATAATATTGTAACCAGTTGTTTTAAAGGAGGACAGTTGTTAAAATGACAGATGTGGGGCATTTCGTGAAATTGTACTTCAGTATGGTTTCATAAACAAAGACATGCTGATGTGCCAGAATATTAAGTATCACATTGTCATAAGTATCAAAACTGTAAAAACAATATGTAGCTTTTCTGCAGAAAGAACCAGCCTCAAATTTATGACTTTATCCTTTTTCTTCAGTGTGGCCCTAGTACTCTGTCATATAAACAAATACACATTCCATATGAATATAAAAACACAATGTGTAACATTATGTTCCTTTATTGAATAAGGACAAAACAAAGCAGGTAAACCATCAGCTCCTTTCGAAACTGAAGTCACAGTGACTCTACAAGATGGAAAGCACAGAATCCAAGCATATTATACAAAATGATACATACACATTCAAAGGTCTGTATATAACACACCCTGCATGTCTGCACACTAAAATAAATGCAGGACAAATCCATACACATCAACTGAACAGACAAATGAATGGATGCAGTAGCCTCCCTGCAGCCTTGTATTACACACAGTATACCGCACAAACATCATAAGAGGCCAAATTCGTAAAAAAACGAACCCAAAAAAAAAAACCAAATTCCTCTGCCACCGCAGGACATATTTAACCAAAATTGAAAGCACACATACTAACTAAAATAATTCAACACATATTGGTCCCTCAGCAGCCGACCACTGTCGTCATCAGGGAAGATTGACGGATTGTCCCAGTCCATGGCTGGTGGCACTCTGGGGGCCCTCTCCTTCCTCAGGCAGGCCACATTGTGGAGGACAGCACAAGCCACAATAATATCACATGCCCTAACAGGGCTGACCCTTAATTTGTGAAGGCAGTGAAAGCGTGCCTTCAGGAGGCCAAAGGTCATTTCAACTCTGGCCCTGGTCCTGGCATGGGCATGGTTGTAGGCCTGCTGTGCTTCCTGGGGGTCTGTGAAAGGTGTCAGGAGAAAAGGCTGGCAGCCATACCCCCTGTCTCCCAGCAACACACCAGAGAATTCACCTGTCAACACAAAATCTCATCATTACTACCTCATAAACACAGTGATATTCTTGACACAGCCATGATGGTTATAAATAGGGGTTGTGTGGCTTACCTTGTGATAGATTTCAGAGGCCCGAAAGATTCTGGAGTCATGGACTGAGCCAGGCCATTTTGCCACAACATTGCTGATCACACAGTCAGCATTGCAGACCATCTGAAATCATAAGATGAGGAATATTACACCAATCAATGCACATCACTGGCAATGCAGAGTGTTCGTCAATGGACAATATCAAAAAGTTATGTTCACCTGAACATTAATGCTGTGAAAGGATTTCCTATTCACAAAATCAGCCTCATGGGCACCTGAGGGGGCTTTTATCCTTATGTGTGTGCAGTCCACTGCACCAATGACATTGGGGAAACCTGTCACACAAAGTAATGAGTATCCTACTATGTGTTAACAGTTGTCCTGTAATTTGTAGATCCTCTTACCTGCAATCCTATAGAACTCCTCTTTGATGTCACAGAGTCTTCTGTGGCCAGGGAAGGAGATGAAGACATCTGCTAATGCTTTGATAGCCAGACACACACTCCTTATTGTGCGGCAAATTGTGGCCTTGTTCAGCTGTTCTGCATCCCCCACTGAGTACAGGAAGGCTCCACTAGCAAAAAAGCGCAAGGCCACACAAACCATTTGCTCCACACTCAGTGCATGGCTCCGTGCAGTGCGGTGCTTAATCCTGGGACCCAGTAGTCTGCATAGATACCTGATGCCATCTGCAGAAAACCTGTATCTTTCATATAGATGGTCATCAGGGAAGGCCAGTGGGTCCAACCGGTCCCTGAAGACCCTTTCTCGCCTGAAGGCTCTCCTCAGCACAAGTGCTTCTTCATCCACCACATCTCGCACGAATGGGCATGCCATTGTCAGAGCAGAAAGGAACACACAATTTTGGGCCTTCATATAGGCTAGTGGCCACACCTGGTGCTGGGGGGGTGGGCAAAAGAGGGCGATGCCTTATAACGATGACTTGGTTGTACTGATTGCTGGGAAAATAAAAAAAACCTTAGAAAGATGCCACCGTCCTGTGTGCTCACAATAAGAGCTCATATGTCATGGCTCACTTGACTTTACGAGAATATACCAAATTTTTATTTTGAGCTGTGTCATCTTCTTGGAGCTGGGGGAGGAAAGAAAAATAATGATTAATACATTTGTGTTACAGTTAGCATACAGTGTACATTGAAGGCATATCTCACCTCCCTCTCAAGTTTTTTTATTTCAAGGTCCAGTTTCCTAATTGTCCTCTTTTTTATTTCAGACTCCAGTGCAAGATTTTCCATCTTTTTCTTCTTGTACTGAATGTCTATGTCTGCCAGTTCTATTTGGCGCCGGAGGTGGTTGCCATACAACTTTCTGATAGCTTGTGAGCTCTGTGAACACAATACAATTAGCGCAGCTGGAATTTGGCAGGATGTGGTGTCCTTTTATTAATACGCACTATGTTGCCAGGCTGGTTTTCCCACTGTATAGCATCTGGGTCCTGTAAAAGAAATTAGATTTTTTGATTTTGATGAGGACTCCTCACCATTGTAGAGTAAATAGTACTTTCACAGTCTTAACATGATACCTCATGCCTTCTGGAATCCAGAGAGATGGTCTCCTCCTCATCATCGTCTCCTGTGCTGTTGCTGCTGCACTGGGGCCTTCACCCTATCACATTTAATCGGATTCATATTGAAGCTAGTAGACAAGACATGCCAGGCCTACAGTATGCCTTTGATGGAGTACTCACTGGATCAGCATCGTCTGGTGCTTGTGCTGGTGGCTCTAACAGGAACAGTGCTGCCAGACACTGCAAGGCAATAGGTAAACCAAAGTCAGACAGTCCAAATTGATTCAATATGAATGTGGTTGTATCCCATGTAGAGATGGAAGGACATACCTTGAATGAAGTGGGTGGCATCTTGGGAGGAACCTATGCTCGTCTCTTTCCCCCCAGGGATCCCCTCTAAGACGGGCCTGCCTTTATTTAGCTCCAAGGCCATGTCCTCTGCTGGGGTAAGGTCAGCCTTTGGTGACCCACCACCCGTGCCTTGTCTGTGGGTATTCTTTTTCACTGCTAAAACAGTACAGACAATGTGTGAGCAGGCACCTTCTGGGTACAATATATGCTTGTGCTTTGTTAAATATTAGTCAGGGACCATACCATTCTGCAGAATGTTCTTGTATTTGATTTTGACCTGTTGCCATGTCCGTTTTGGCCCGTTCATGTTTCATCTACACACACACACACACACACACACACATTTAATGGAGTCACACTGCAAAAAATTACTTGGTATTTTTGTCTTGTTTTCAGTAAAAATATCAAAAAATGTATCATAGCTTTATACAGTGTGATGGAGTTACTTTACACAATTTCACTCATATCTGCAGTGCATTTCAATTAAAAATTTAACCGTTTCATAATTACAGTACAACTGCATTTTTGGAGATGTGAATTAAATATTTGAATTGTAATTGTGATGTTTCAGCGGAGCGGTGACTGTGTAATTGTGCACTACTTACACATTCAGGCGGTCTGCAATACTTTGCCACGCTTTTTCTCTTTGCTTTATCACTGTGGCGGTGTTGCCTTTCTTCTTAATTATATCTTTTACCTCCTCGTATGCCTCCATGAGGATTTGTGCTTCCGACGGGGAAAAGTACACGGCTCTAGTTGCCATGGTAAATCAGTTAATCTGTGATCTGTGGCGGGGTCTATTTGAGTGAGCCGTGAGCGCGCACCTATCCAGGATTGGTTTCACCTGGCTTAATGAATCCGTGTCTGCTCATCCTGGCTTGGTCTTTGTGCAACCAATTAAGCCTGGACGCACATGTTTTGGCTTCATTGAGCTCAGCTGAGTCATTTATCCCGGATGTCTTAATTCTACTTTTGTGCAACAGGCCCCTGGTATGAAAGACAAAACAAAACTAAGCTAAATGGGAAATATTATCAACATTACTTTGCACTTTTCACTGGCTGTCCCTCAGGTTGTGGCAGGAGGACACATATTTGACTGCCAAAATTGCACATTTTGGCTTTTCACCCAATAAATATTTGATTTTTTCTTAATCTTTTATAGTTTCAAATTCTTTGTATTGAATTATCATTTTGGGAAAGAAATATGCTCTTAGGTCTGAGTATTTGTCACAGTGTAATAGGAAATGCACCTCTGTCTCTACCTCTCCCCTGGAGCAGAGTGAGCACAGCCTGTCCTCTCTGGGCAGCCAGGTTTGTCTGTGACGACCGGTCTCTATAGCCAGACTGTGCTCACTGAGTCTGTACCTAGTCAATGTTTTCCTCAGTTTTCTATCAGTCACAGTGGTCAGATAGTACATGGTGGCAGACTGTCTGTTTAGAGCCAAATAGCATTGAAGTTTACTTTGATTTTTTGTGGTGTCTTTCCAATAGGTGATATATTTTTCTTTTTGTTTTGTGATGATTTGGTTGGGCCAGATTTTCTGAGGGCTGTCCCGAGGCTCTATGGGGTTGGTTTGGGTTGGTGAACTGAGCCTCAGAACCAGCTGGCTGAGGGGACTCTTCTCTGGTTTCATCTCTTGACATTGTAGAGCTGTGTGATGGAATGTTTTAGGGTCACTTGTTTTTAGATGGTTGTAAAATTTGATGGCTCTTTTTTCTATTCGAATGAGGAGGGGTTATTGGCCCAATTCTACCCTACATGCGTTAATTGGAGTTTTTCTTTGTACTTGCAATACAGTCTTGCAAAACTCTGCATGCAATATTTCAATTGGCTGTTTGTCCCATTTAGTAAATTCATTATTAGAGAGTGGACCCCATACTTCACTGCCATATAGAGCAATTGGTTCTATAACTGATTGAATTTTTTTTAGCCAGATTCTAATTGGAATTTCAATTCTGATGTTCCTTTTAATGGCATAGAATGCTCTTCTTGCTTTGTCTCTCAGCTCATTCACAGCCATGTGAAAGCTACCTGTGTTGCTGATATTTAGTCCTAGATATGTGTAGTTTTTGGTGTGTTCTAATAGAACTGTGTCCAAATAGAATTTATATTTGTCATCCTTATTTCCGGACCTTTTTTGGAATATCATTATATTTGGGTTTTTTAGGTTAACGGTCAGAGCCCAGGTCTGACAGAACCTGTGAAGACGATCTAGGTGCTGCTGTAACCCCTATTTAGTGGGAGACAGCAGCACCAGGTCACCTGCGTACAGCAGACACTTGATTTCAGTGTTGTGTAGGGTGATACCAGGTGCTGCCGATTCTTCTAATGTTTTTGCCAATTCATTAATGTAGATGTTAAATAATGTTGGACTTATTGGGCAGCCCTGTTTCACTCCACGCCCCTGAGAGAAGAAGTCTGTTTGCTTGTTGCCAATTTTAACCGCATATTTGTTTATAGTGTACATTGATTTAATAAAATCATATGTTTTCCCTCCAATACCACTTTCTATTAGTTTATAAAAAAAAGACCTTTGTGCCAAATTTAATCAAATGCTTTCTTGAAATCTACAAAACACGAGTAGATTTTGCCTTTGTTTTGGTTAACTTGTTTATCAATTAGAGTGTGGAGGGTGTAAATGTGGTCTGTTGTACGATAATTTTTTAGAAATCCAATCTGGCTTCCGCTCAGGACGTTGTGTTCGTCAAGGAAATTATGTAGTCTCTCTCTCTCTCCTTTCTCTCTCTCTCTCTCTTTGGTTTGGCTGACTTCACTGTATACCAAATAGCACATTTTCACATAAGGTAGACGATTTTAAAATCCCCATGTTAGGGTTTCTCTCTCTCGTTATCTCTCCTTTTTGACTCTTTCTGTCTCTCCCCCCCTTTTTTCTCTCTCTAATGCGCCCTTCTTATTTTCTTTCTCCCTCGCTTCCCTTTTCCCTCTATCTTTTTACTCTCTCTCCCCTTTTACTTTCTCACTTCCTCTCTGTCTCTTCTCTTTATATCTCCATTATGACTCTTTCTCTCTCCCCCTTCTTTATGTCTCTCTTTTTCCCTTTATCCTTTCTTTCTTCCCTCTTTTCTCATGTTAGGGTTTCTCTCTCGTAGGCTTCACATTTCCTGCTACGTCTGTGTGTGAGGACCTTTTGTGAATGCAGCCCCAGAGCGTGTCGGGTTTCAGTGAGTGGGTGGAGTTTTGTGGGAGGGCTTTTGCTACGTGTCGTTATGTTCTACCCTATCAACGTCCTAGATGGGACAGTGTACTCGCATATCACCCAGCATACATTGCAACTCTCTGAGGCAGAGGCTAGAACATTACAACACACAAGGTGGCCATTATTATCTCTACCAGGTTCATGTCTATACAATATCCTGTGGAAATCTTCTCAGGGTGGTTGTTGAGCCTCTGAAGGTCTGTTTGACCCCAACCAGGACCCGAAACGTCAGGGGGGTTGTGCTCTATATATGAGGGCCTCTCCTATGTCTGTATTGTGCTCGCTTCGGCAGCACATATACTAAAATTGGAACGATACAGAGAAGATTAGCATGGCCCCTGCGCAAGGATGACACGCAAATTCGTGAAGCGTTCCTTATTTTGACCCCTTTTACCCCTATATATAATGTTTTGGGGGGGCCATCCATCTTCCTCCTATTATTACCCATAAATTAAAAAAAAATTTTTTTTAAATCCCATTGGAAATTGTCCGATAATGGCAGTGACTTCATGTTAATTTTGTTCCAATTCCTCCATCTGGTGGCCACATAGCGCTATTGCGTCCATAGAAAGAGAAAAAGGGAGCGAAAGAGCGAGAGAAAACAGACTGGGGAGAGAGGGAAAAAAGGCGGAGAGAATAGAGAGACAGAAAGAAAAAGAGGGTAGGGAGAAAAAGAGGAGAGGGGAAAAAGAGATAGGGAGAAAGAGTAAAAGAGAGACAATGCAAAGAGAAACAGAGAGAGCAAAAGGGAGACGGGAGCGAGAGAGAAAGAAGGGCGAGAGAGTAAGGGGAGAGAGTAAAAGAGGAGAGAGTAAAAGAGGAGCGAGAGAGTAAAAGAGGAGAGAGAGTAAAAGAGGAGCGAGAGAGAGTAAAAGAGGAGCGAGAGAGTAAGAGAGAGAGAGAGTAAAAGAGGAGCGAGAAAGAGTAAAAGAGGAGCGAGAGAGAGTAAAAGAGGAGCGAGAGAGTAAGAGAGAGAGAGAGTAAGAGAGAGTAAGAGAGAGAGAAAGTAAGAGAGAGTAAGAGAGAGAGAAAGAGAGAGAGAGAGAGAGTATGGGAAGGAGTTAGTGCATCTCTGTCGAGCCTTAGGCCTGTACATGCTTAATGGTAGAATCAGAGGGGACTCTTTAGGTCAGTTTACTTACTGCTCAGCTCTTGGGACAAGTGTAGTCGATTATGCCATCACGGACATTGACCCCTCCTCCATTAGTGCATTCACTGTCAGACCACAGACACTATTGTCAGATCACAGTCAGATCAACGTGTTTTTGAAGAAATTAACCGGCAATATTCATTCAAAAAAACTGCCCAATAAACTCTACAACATAAACCAATCGTACAGATGGGCTCCAAACAGTGCAGAGAGATTCATTGAAACATTGAACTCAAATGAAATGATGAACTCTATACAGTTTTTCAATAACTCACAATACCAAAACAATAAAGATGGTGTCAATTCGGCTACTCTAAACATCAACTGAGTATTCCAAAAAGCAGCATCGAAAGCAAATTTGAGAAAACCAAAGAAATGCAACATCAGAAACAAAAAACAAAATGTTTCTGACAAATGGTTTGATAATGAATGTAAAACAATTAGAAAACACCTAAGACAAATGTCAAACAAAAAACATAAGCAGCAAAACAACCCAGAGCTACGATATGAATACTTGGAAACTCTGAAACAGTATAAACATACACTGAAACGCAAGAAACTGAATTATACCAACAAGACACTTGATGAAATTGAAAACGCAATTGACCAAAATCAGTTCTGGGACATGTGGAACAATTTAAGCACAACAAAGCCACAAGATTTAGCCATACAAGATGTAGGAATTTGGAAAACTTATTTTGATAATCTATACAAAAACATCCCACAAAAAGACTTAAAACAGAACCAATTAGAAATTAAAGAAAAATTGAACATCCTTGAATCAGTCATTAAAAACAACCAAAATCCATTAGATTACCCAATAACCCTACAAGAACTAAATGAAAAGCTCAAATCTATTAAATCAAAGAAGGCTTGTGGTCTAGACAACATCAGAAATGAAATGCTGAAAAACAGCACACCTGAGTTGCAAAATGCTGTGCTTAAATTGTTCAACATGGTTTTAACTTCTGGCTGCTTCCCTGATGTCTGGAACCAGGGGCTCATCTCCCCTATCCACAAAAGTGGAGACAAATCAGACCCCAATAATTACAGGGGAATTTGTGTAAACAGTAACTTGGGAAAGGTTTTCTGTAGCATTTTGAATTCAAGAATTCAAACCTTTCTTCAAGAAAAAAAATGTAATAACTAAATGTCAAATTGGCTTTCTCCCTAACCATCGCACTACTGACCATATATACACCTTACACACACTAATTAATAAACACGTCCACCCAAAAAAAAGAGGGCAAAATCTTTGCTTGCTTTATTGACTTTAAAAAAGCATTTGATTCTATTTGGCACGAAGGGCTATTCTACAAAATTCTCCAAAGTGGGCTTGGTGGTAAGGTGTATGACTTAATAAAATGTATGTACACAGAAAACAAGTGTGCAATAAAAATCAAAAACCAAAGAACAGAATTCTTTTCACAATGTCGAGGTGTGAGACAAGGCTGTAGTTTGAGTCCAAATCTTTTCAACATTTATATCAATGAATTAGCAGACATGTTGGACAATTCTCCAGCCCCAGGACTCACACTATTTGACACAGAGGTGAAATACCTGCTATATGCTGATGACTTGGTACTTCTATCACCAACCAAAGAAGGTCTTCAACAGAACATTAATATTCTAGAGCAATATTGCCATAATTGGGCCCTGGCAGTAAATTTCCCAAAAACTAAAATCATGATTTTCCAAAAACAAAACAGATGTCAGAAACACAAATATAAATTCACCCTGAACAACACCATCATTGAACACACAAAAAATTACACCTACCTTGGTCTGACCATATCTGCATCGGGAAACTTTAATAGGGCAGTGAATGCACTCAAAGAAAAAGCCCGCAGAGCATTGTATGCAATAAAAATGAAATTATTCAAAATCAACATCCCAATTAGAATTTGGACCAAAATATTTGACAGTGTAATCCTACCAATAGCTCTTTACGGAAGTGAGGTTTGGGGGCCACTCAATAAACTGGACTTTAAAATGTGGGACAAACATCCAATTGAAGCCCTACATGCAGAATTCTGTCGGAAAATCCTACAAGTCCAGAGAAATACACCAACTAATGCATGTAGGGCAGAATTGGGCCGCTTTCCAGTAATAATGAAAATACAGAAAAGATCATTAAAATTTTGGCTACATCTAAATTCAAGTCCAAATTCGAGTCTGCAATTTAAAGCACTTCAAACCCAAGAGCTGAGCCCAGAAACGAGCCCTCTCAAGTCAGCTGGTGTTGGACCTCACCAACCAAGCTGACACCAGCACTGCTTCAAAAGAAAGAATTCCAATAAACAAAATCATGAACCAATCAAAGGACTCATATATACAACATTGGAAAAACGAAACAAAATCCCAAAGCCGACTAAATTGCTATCTGACCCTAAACAGAGAATATGAATTGGCTGAATATCTCTACTCTGTCAGAGATACGAAGCAGAGACAGATCCTTACCAAGTACAGGCTGAGTGACCACCGATTGGCAATAGAAACCGGCAGACATAAAAAGACATGGCTACCCAAAGAGGAGCGTGTATGTGATCACTGCACGACAGGGGATGTAGAAACAGAGATGCACTTTCTCCTTTACTGTGATAAATATTCCTCACCAAGAGATTCATTATTCACAGAAATGTCTACATTTATTCCAAATTTTAACTTATTAAACCCAGAGGAAAAACTAAAAATACTCATGGGCGAAGGAGCAATGGCTCCTCTTGCAGCCAAATATGTATTTGCCTGCCATAGCCTGAGACACTGAATAATAACATCTGCATAGTAAGCAGCACTTATGACTGTTATTGTTATTACTGTTATTGTTATTACTATTATTATTGTTGTTTATCATTCCAAGTAGTAATGGTATGGGTGGTAATGGTAATGATAGCAGTTTAATGATGGTGGTGGTGGTAGTAGTGGTAATGATGATAGTAGTTGTAGTACCAATGTAATGGTGAAGATGACCGTTATTTAGTTATAAGTTAGTTATAGTTTCATTTTTTTATTACATTATTGACTGTTACCATTTTATTGTTACTATTTTTATATTTAATTTTGTATTATTAATTACTGCCATTCTATATTATTATTTGTCATTGTTTATAATTTTATTACAATGTATATTGTATACATTGTGTCAATATTGCCAAAGCAACAATGTTTTTCATGCCAATAAAGCAGCTTGAATTTGAAAAAAAAATTGAGTAAGAGGAGAGAGAGAGTAAAAGAGGAGAGAGAGAGTAAAAGAGGAGAGAGAAAAAGAGGAGAGAGAGAGAGTAAAAGGAGAGAGAGTAAGGGGAGAGAGTGAAAGAGTAAAAGAGTGAGATAAAAAAAAGAGAGAATGAGAGGGGGAGAGAGTAAAAAGAGAGAGTAAAAGAGGAGAGAGAAAGAGGAGAGGAAAAAAGGAGATATAGAAAGAAAGGAGAGAGTAAAAGAGGAGAGAGTAAAAGAAGAGACAAAGGGAACAGAGAAAAAGGATAGAGGGAAAAGGGCGCGAGAGAAAATGGAGAGAAAGAAAATAAGGGGCGCAAGAGAAAAGGGGAGCGAGAGAGAAAATGGAGAAGAGAGTAAAAGGAGAGAGAGTAAAAGAAAAAGAGAAAAAAGTAGAGGGGAGAGAGAAAAAAGGGGGGAGAGAAACAAAAAGGGGGGAGAAAAACAAAAAGGGAGGAGCGAGAGAAAGGGAGAGAGAGAGTAAAAGGGGAGAGAGAGAGAAATTAGAGAGAGAGTATGGGAAGAGAGAGAGAAAAAAATAGAGAGAAAAAAGGAGGGAGACAAAGGGAAATGGAGGACCGAGAGAGAGAAAAGGGAGAGGAAGGGAGAAACAAAGGAAAGAGAAAAAAAGGGCACGAGAGAGAAGGGCAGAGAGAAACAAAAAGGGAGGAGCAAAAGAGAAAAAGAGGGAAGAGAGACAAACGGAGAAACAAAAAGGGAGGGGGAAAAAGGGAGGAGCGAGAGATAACGGGAGAGAGAGAAAAAGGGGAGAGAGAGAGAGAGGAGAGAAAGAGAGATCGAGAGAAAAAGGGGAGAGAGTAAAAGGAAGAGAGTAAAAGGGAGAGAGAAAAAGGGGAGAGTAAAAAGAGGAGAGAAAAGAGACAAATGAAGAGAGTAAAAGGGGAGAGAGAGAGTAAAAGGGAGCGAGAGAGAAAAAGGGGAGAGTAAAAAGAGGAGAGAAAAGAGACAAAGGAAGGAGACAGAAAAAAGAGAAAAAGAGGGAAGAGAGAAAAAGAGGGTGGAGGGAAAAAGGGGAGCGAGAGAGAGAGTAAAAGGGGAGAGAGAGAAAAAGGGGAGAGTAAAAGGAGGAGAGAAAAGAGACAAAGGAAGAGAGTAAAAGGGGAGAGAGAGAGTAAAAGGGGAGTAAAAAGAGGAGAAAAGAGACAAAGGAAGGAGACAGAAAAAAGAGAAAAAGAGGGAAGAGAAAAAGAGGGTGGAGGGAAAAAGGGGAGCGAGAGAGAGAGTAAAAGGGGAGAGAGAGAAAAAGGGGAGAGTAAAAGGAGGAGAGAAAAGAGACAAAGGAAGAGAGTAAAAGGGAGCGAGAGAGAAAAAGGGGAGTAAAAAGAGGAGAAAAGAGACAAAGGAAGGAGACAGAAAAAAGAGAAAAAGAGGGAAGAGAGAAAAAGAGGGTGGAGGGAAAAAGGGGAGCGAGAGAGAGTAAAAGGGGAGAGAGAGAGAGTAAAAGGGGAGAGAGAGAGAGAGTAAAAGGGGAGAGAGAGAGAGTAAAAGGGGAGAGACAAAGTGAGAGAGAAAATGGAGAAAAGAGAGAGAGCAAGAAAGAGAGAAAAAGGGAGAGCAAGAAAAAGGGAGAGCGATTGAGAAAAAGCGAGAGAAGGGCGCGAGAGAGAAAAAAAGGAGAGGAAGGGAGAGAGCCAAAAAGGAGAGAAAAAGAAGGGGGAGAAAGAAAAAAAGAAGTGAATATCACTTATTATAAAAGAGATCATTAACTATCAGCTCTTGGAATATCCAGTGCCTATACACTTCACATTTTGGTTATAAAACAACACATCCAGAATTGATTAAAAACATCAAGGGACAGGACATCATAATCCTACTGGAAACATGGTGTCGTGGAGACAGATATTCATTGTCCCTCAGGCTATCGAGAAAGTTTACTACCATCAATCAAACAGTGCAGAGAGATTCATTGAACTCTACACAGTTCTTCAATAACTCTATACCAAAACAATACCAAAACAATAAAGAAGGTGTCAATTCGGCTACTCAAAACATCCATTGCATATTCCAAAAAGCAGCATTAAAAGCAAATTTGAGAAAACCAAAGAAATGCAACATCAGAAACAAAAAACAAAATGTTTCTGAAAAATGGTTTGACAATGAATGTAAAACAATTAGAAAACAACCCAGAGCTACGGTGTGAAAATTGTGAAACTCTGAAGCCGTAGAAACATACACTGAAACACATCGAATTATACCAACAAGACACTTGACAACGCAATTACAATTAAACAAAATCAGTTCTGAAACACGTGGAACAATTTTAGCACGACAAAGCCACAAGATTTAGCCATACAAGATGAAGGAATTTGGAATACGTATTTTGATAATCTTTACAAAAACATCCCACAAAAAGACAACAGAAACAATTAGAAATGAAAGAAAATTTGAACATCCTTGAATCAGTCATTAAAACCAACCAAAATCCATTAAAAATGGCCCACTAACCCAACAAGAACTAAATGAAAAGCTCAAATCTATAAAATCTTGTGGTCTAGATAACATCAGAAATGAAATGCTGAAAAACAGCACACCTGAGTTGCAAAACGCTGTGCTTAAAATTGTTCAATATGGTATTAACTTTTCCCCTGTCCACAAGAGTGGAGACAAATCAGACCCCAATAATTACAGGGGAATGTGCATAAACAACAACTTGGGAAAGGTTTTCTATAGCATTTTGAATTCAAACCTTTCAAGAAAAAAATGTAATTCAGTAAATGTCAAATTGGATTTCTCCACAACCGTCACACTACTGACCATATATACATCTCACACACTAATTAATAAACATGTCCACCTGTAATGAATATGATGGGAGACAAAGTGCTGGTTTCAAGCGCAGGGCGCAGCAGGAGACCACAGGAGGATGCAGGTAGCAGGGTCCAGAGACAGGCAGAAGGTCATACACAGGAGGAGGCAGGTAGCAGGGTCCAGAGACAGGCAGAAGGTCATACACAGGAGGAGGCAGGTAGCAGGGTCCAGAGACAGGCAGAAGGTCATACACAGGAGGAGGCAGGTAGCAGGGTCCAGAGACAGGCAGAAGGTCATACACAGGAGGAGGCAGGTAGCAGGGTCCAGAGACAGGCAGAAGGTCATACACAGGAGGAGGCAGGTAGCAGGGTCCAGAGACAGGCAGAAGGTCATACACAGGAGGATGCAGGTAACTGGGTCCAGGGACAGGCAGAAGGGCATACACAGGGAATCCAAAAAGGTAACAGTACAGACAGGGGAAAAGGCTAATAACATAGTCCGGGAGATCAGGAAAGAGGTGGATGACAGGAAATCTGGCAAAAGTACAGGCAGGGAATAGGCAAAAAAAACATCAGTGGGGATGGCCAAAAACTACGATACACGGGAGGACTAATATGGAAATAAACAAAGCTCTGAATAGAACGTGGACAAAAACAAACAATACCTCACAATGAACTGAACTAAATAGTGTGTGGGAATGACATACAGGTGTGTGAACAGGTGATCAGAATTCAGGTGATTGGGAACTTGAGTGAGCTGTGTTCAGGGGATCAATGTGTTTGAGAGTGTAAGCTGGAAAGTGGAATGCAAAGTGAGCTGCATTCAGGGCATCTGTGTTTGAGAGTGTGAGTTGGAAGCAGACGTTACAGTACCCCCCCACCAGATAGAGAATGGGACTACCCAGGCACTTGGATTCAAGGAGGGCTTGGACGGAATAAGCCGGTGCACAACTGGAGGATGGACAGGGCTGTAACTCACAGGCTTGAGAAGGGACACGTGGAAGGATGAGGAGATCCGGTAATGGCGGGGCAACTGGAGACGGTAGGTGACAGGATTGATGCGGTGTGTTATTTTTGAAGGGACCAATGAACCGGAGACATGGATGGACGGACGAATCCCTTGTCGAGGGCCTCTTCTATATAGGTGTTCATAGCCTCATTCTCTGGGATGGACAAGGGGTAGATCCGACCCTGAGGGGGAGATACCCCAGGAAGGAGGTCAATCGCACAGTCCTCCGGGCGATGAGGAGGCAGAATGGACGCCTTTTTCTTGCTGAAGACGCACGGGAACTGGGCATATACAGGAATCGGAAGGCTGTTGGGTAGGTGGTTACTCTCTCCACAATAGAGGAACAGGTTCACACGTAACCTCCGATGTCTCTCGGCAGGCGTGAGAGGGGCGCCGCCAAGTTACATGGGTTCGTAGCTATTAGACCGTGATGGACGAGAGAAGGGCGTGGAAGACTCGCAGGCCATGGGCGACTATATAGGTCTGAGGTGCACCAGTAGGTTACCATTGGATGTGGACATCCGGATGTATTGGTTTAGGTCAGTTAAACCTTCCCTGCAGGCCAGTTTGGTCTGTAACTCTGATTAAGACCCCTCCGGTAGACTGTAAAGAGCGCTGGGTCACTCCATCCACTGCCGGCAGCCATGGCACGAAACTCAAGGGCATACTCAGTGGTGGAGCGATGGTCCCTGTCGCAGCTCACATAACAGGTCCACGGTGTGACGACCTGAAGCCGAATGGTCGAACACCTCCTTGAAGAGGGCATGGAAACGGGATTCAGAGGACAGTTCAGAACTCTGAGTGGCCCACAGGGCTGAGCCCCAATCCAGAGCTTTGTCTGTGAGTAGGGAGATGATGAAGTCCACTCTGTCTTTGACAGAGGTGAAGTCAGCGGGGTGATGGTCTATGTACGGGTTACACTGCATGAGAAATCCTTGACATCGTATTTATTAGGCATGGATATGGAGTGGGAGGAATGAGAGGAGGCTGTGGCACCTGGTATCGGTGAAACAGGAATGGACTGGCGAAAGAGGTCGCAGAGTTCATTGATTAATTCCTCCTGTCGGGTTAGATGTAGCTGAAGCTCCACTGAATCCATCTGTTGTTTTTGGTGAGGTATTCTGGAATGAGTATGATGGGAGACAGAGTGCTGGTTTCAAGCGCAGGGCGCAGCAGGTGTGTATTTAGTAAAGGACCACAGGAGGAGGCAGGTAGCAGGGTCCAGGGTAGAGGTCCACCGATTAGGATTTTTCAACACCGATACCGATGATACAAATTAATCAGCCATTTAAAAAAAAAAAATGTATTTATTTATTTGTAATAATGACAATTACAACAATACTGAATGAACACTTTTATTTTAACTTAATATAATACATCAAATCCATTTAGTCTCAAATAAACAATGAAACATGATTAATTTGGTTTAAATAATGCAAAAACAAAGTGTTAGAGAAGAAAGTTAAAGTGCAATATGTGCCATTGTAACGAACGTTGTCGAGAGAAGGAGAAGAGGACCAAGGTGCAGCGTGGTAAGTATTCATAATACTTTTAATAAATACGAACACGTTGCTGGAGGCTCCGGACTAGAGGGCGTCGCTGGAGGCTCCGGACTGACGGCCTTCGTTGGAGGCCTCGTGCCATAACTCCTCACTGGAGGCTTTGTGCCATAGATCCTCACTGGAGGCTTCGGGCCATGGATCATCACTGGAGAATTCGTGCCATGGATCATCACTAGAGGCTTTGGGCCATGGATCATCACTGGAGGCTCCGGGCCATGGATCATCACTGGAGGCCCCGGGCCATGGATCATCACTGGAGGCCCCGGGCCATGGATCATCACTGGAGGCTTCGTGCCATGGATCATCACTGGAGGTTTCGTGCCATGGATCATCACTGGAGGCTTCGTGCCAAGGATCATCACTGGAGGCTTCGTGCCATGGATCATCACTGGAGGCTTCGTGCCATGGATCAACACTGGAGGCTTCTTGCCATGGATCATCACTGGAGGCTTCGTGCCATGGATCATCACTGGAGGCTTCGTGGCATGGATCCTCACTGGAGGCTTCTTGCCATGGATCATCACTGGAGGCTTCGTGCCATGGATCGTCACTGGAGGCTTCGTGGCATGGATCCTCACTGGAGGCTTCGTGCTATGGATCATCACTGGAGGCTTCTTGCCATGGATCATCACTGGAGGCTTCGTGCCATGGATCATCACTGGAGGCTTCTTGCCATGGATCATCACTGGAGGCCTGGCCCTGGCAGCAGGCACAGGACTCCCCAGGCTGGGGAGACATGCAGGAGGGTTAGGGCTTAGCACAGGCACAGGACTCACCAGGCTGGGGAGACATGCAGGAGGCTGCCTCCTCAGCCGAGGCACCGGATACACTGGGCCGTGGAGGCGCACTGGCGCTCTCGAGCGCAGAGCTAACACAACTCGTCCTGGCTGGATACCCCCTGTAGCCCGGCAAGTGCGGGGAGTTGGAACAGGCCGCACTGGGCTGTGCTGGCGAAACGGGGACACCGTGCGTAGGGCTGGTGCAGTATAACCCGGGCCGAGGAGACGCACTGGAGGCCAGATGCACTGAGCCGGCATCAGCCCTCCTGGCTCGATGCCCACTCTAGCCCGGCCGATGCGAGGAGCTGCGATGTAGCGCACCGGGCTATGCGTGCGCACTGGGGACACCGTGCGCTTCACCGCATAACACGGCGCATGCCCGGTCACTCTCTCGCCACGGTAAGCACGGGGAGTTGGCTCAGGTCTCCTACCTGACTCCGCCAATCTCCCCGTGTGCCCCCCCCCCCCCCCCAAAAAAGAATTCTGGGGCTGCCTCATGTGCACGTTACCTCGAGCCAACTCCTCGTAGCGTCGCCGCTCCGCTCTAGCTGCCTCCAGCTCCTCTTTCGGACGGCGATACTCTCCCGGCTGTGCCCAGGGTCCCTTGCCTTCCAAGATTTCCTCCCATGTCCAGGAGTCCATTCCACGCTGCTTGGTCCTCTTTTGGTGGGTAGTTCTGTAACGAACGTCGCCGGGAGAAGGAGAAGAGGACCAAGGTGCAGTGTGGTAAGTATTTATAATACTTTTAATAAATACAAACACTTGAACAAAAACAAAAAAGCGACAAACGAACAGTTCTGCAAGGTGCAATACACAAAACAACTACTCACAAACACAGGTGGGAACAGACTACCTAAGCATGGTTCTCAATCAGAGACAACGATAGTCAGCTGCCTCTGAGAACCACACACAGCCAAACACAAAGAAATAGACAACATAGAACACCAGACATAGAATGCCCACCCCAACTCACGCCCTGACCAAACCAAAATAGAGATATAAAAAAGGAACTAAGGTCAGGGCGTGACAGCCATGTAAGAAAGCTAACGTTTAAGTTCCTTGCTCAGAACATGAGAACATATGAAAGCTGGTGGTTCCTTTTAACATGAGTCTTCAATATTCCCAGGTAAGAAGTTTTAGGTTGTAGTTATTATAGGAATTATAGGACAAATTCTCTCTCTACGATTTGTTTTTCATATACCTTTGACTATTGGATGTTCTTATAGGCACTTTAGTATTGCCAGTGTAACGGTATAGCTTCCATTCCTCTCCTCGCCCCTACCTGGGCTCGAACCAGGAACACATCGACAACAGCCACCCTCGAAGCATCATTACCCATAGCTCCACAAAAGCTGCGGCCCTTGCAGAGCAAGGGGAACAACTACTCCAAGTCTCAGAGCGAGTGACGTTTGAAACGCTATTAGTGCGCACCCCGCTAACTAGCTAGCCATTTCACATCGGTTACACCAGCCTAATCTCGGGAGTTGATAGGCTTGAAGTCATAAACAGCGCAATGCTTGAAGCATTGCGAAGAGCTGCTGGCAAACGCACGAAAGTGCTGTTTGAATGAATGCTTAAGAGCCTGCTGCTGCCTACCACCGCTCAGTCAGACTGCTCTATCAAATCATAGACTTAATTATAACATAATAACACAGAAATACAAGCCGTAGCTCATTAATATGGTCAAATCCGGAATCTAACATTTCGAAAACAAAACGTTTATTCTTTTAGTGAAATACGGAACTGTTCCGTATTTTATCTAACGGGTGGCATCCATAAGTCTAAATATTCCTGTTACATTGCACAACCTTCAATGTTATGTCATAATTACGTAAAATTCTGGCAAATTAGTTCGCAATGAGCCAGGCGGCCCAAACTGTTGCATATACCCTGACTCTGCGTACAATGAACGCAAGAGAAGTGACACAATTTCCCTAGTTTAATATTGCCTGCTAACATGAATTTCTTTTAACTAAATATGCAGGTTTAAAAATATATACTTCTGTGTATTGATTTTAAGAAAGGCATTGATGTTTATGGTTAGGTACATTCGTGCAACGATTATGCTTTTTTTTCGCAAATGTTGTTTTGTTAAATCATCCCCTATTTTGCGAAGTTGGCTGACTTTGTCAGGAAGAAATAGTCTTCACAGTTCGCAACGAGCCAGGCGGCCCAAACTGCTGCATATACCCTAACTCTGTTGCACAGAACGCAAGGGAAGTGACACAATTTCCCTAGTTAAAATAAATTCATGTTAACAGGCAATATGAACTAAATATGCAGGTTTAAAAATATATACTTGTGTATTGATTTTAAGAAAGGAGTTGATGTTTATGGTTAGGTACACATTGGTGCAACGACAGTGCTTTTTTCGCGAAAGCGCTTGTTAAATCACTCGTTTGGCGAAGTAGGCTATGATTCAATGATAAATTAACAGGCACTGCATCGATTATATGCAACGCAGGACAAGCTAGATAAACTAGTAATATCATCAACCATGTGTAGTTAACTAGTGATTATGTTAAGATTGCTTTTTATAAGATACATTTAATGCTAGCTAGCACCTTACCTTGGCTCCTTGCTGCACTCGCATAACAGGTAGTCAGCCTGCCACACAGTCTCCTCGTGGAGTGCAATGTAATCGGCCATGATCGGTGTGCAAAAATGTTGATTACCGATTGTTATGAAAACTTGAAATCGGCCATCCTGATTAATCAGTCGACCTCTAGTCCAGGGACAAGCAGAAGGTCATACACAGGGAATCCAAAAAGGTAACAGTACATGCAGTGAAAAAGGCTAATAACGTAGTCTGGGAGATCAGGAAAGAGGTGGATGACAGGAAATCTGATAGGCAAAAGTACAGGCAGGGAATAGGCAAAAGAAACATCAGTGGGGATGGCCAAAAACTACGATACACGGGAGGACTAATATGGAAATAAACAGAGCTCCGAATAGAATGTGGACAAAAACAAACAATACCTCACAATGAACTGAACTAAATATTGTGTGTAAATGACATACAGGTGTGTGAACAGGTGATCAGAATTCAGGTGATTGGGATCTGGAGAGTGAGATGCGTTCAGGGGATCTATGTGTTTGAGAGTGTGAGTTGGAAGCAGACATTACACCACCAAAAAGAGGGCAAAATCTTTGCTTGGTTAATTGACTTTAAAAAAGCATTTGATTCTATTTGGCACGAAGGGATATTCTAAACAATTCTCTAAAGTGGGCATGGTGGTAAGGCGTATGACCTAATAAAATGTATGTACACAGAAAATAAGTGTGCAATAAAAATCAAAAACAAAAGATTTTGTTGTTGGTGGTTTAGTGATGGTTGTGGTAGTAGTAATGATGATGGTAGTAGGATGATGGTAATGATATCAGTTTAGTGATGGTGGTAGTAGGGTGATGGTAATGATATCAGTATTGTAATGGTGGTAGTAGTAGTGATGGTGGTAGTAGGGTGATGGTGGTAGTAGTAGTGATGGTGGTAGTAGTAGTGATGGTGGTGGTAGTAGTGATGGTGGTGGTAGTAGGGATGGTGATAGTAGGGTGATGGTAATGATAGCAGTATAGTGATGGTGGTAGTAGTAGTGATAGTAGTAGTAATGATGGTGGTAGTAGGGTGATGGTAATGATAGCAGTATAGTGATGGTGGTAGTAGTAGTGATGGTGGTAGTAGGGTGATGGTGATAGTAGTAGTAATGATGGTGGTAGAAGTAGTAATGATGGTAATGATTTCAGTGTAGTGATGGTGGTAGTAGTAATGATGGTAATGATTTCAGTGTAGTGATGGTGGTAGTAGGGTGATGGTGGTAGTAGTAGTAATGATGGTGGTAGAAGTAGTAATGATGGTAATGATTTCAGTGTAGTGATGGTGGTAGTAGTAATGATGGTGGTAGTAGGGTGATGGTAATGATAGCACTATCATGATAGTAATATAAATGGTAATGATAATGATAATGATTACTATATGATGGTGATAGTAGGGTGATGGTGGTAGTAGTAGTAATGATGGTGGTAGTAGTAGTGATGGTAATGATATCAGTTTAGTGATGGTGGTAATAGTAGTGATGGTGGTAGTAGTAGTGATGGTGGTAGTAGTAATGATGGTGGTAGTAGTAATGATGGTAATGATATCAGTTTAGTGATGGTGGTAATAGTAGTGATGGTGGTAGCAGTAGTGATGGTGGTAGTAGTAGTGATGGTGGTAATAGTAGTGATGGTGGTAATAGTAGTGATGGTGGTAGTAGGGTGATGGTAATGATAGCAGTTTAGTGATGGTGGTAGTAGTAGTGATGGTAGTAATAGTATTGATGGTGGAAGTAGTATTGATGGTGGAAGTAGGGTGATGGTGGTAGTAGGGTGATGGTGGTAGTAGGGTGATGTAATGATATCCGTTTAGTGATGGTGGTAGTAGTAGTGATGGTGGTAGTAATAATGATGGTGGTAGTAATAATGATGTTGGTAGTAGGGTGATGGTAATGATATCAGTTTAGTGATGGTGGTAATAGTAGTGATGGTGATAGTAGTAGTGATGATGGTAATAGTAGTGATGGTGGTAGTAGTAGTGATGGTGGTAATAGTAGTGATGGTGGTAGTAGTAGTGATGGTGGTAATAGTATTGATGGTGGTAATAGTATTGATGGTGGTAGTAGTAGTGATGGTGGTAATAGTAGTGATTGTGGTGGTAGTATTGATGGTGGTAATAGTATTGATGGTGGTAGTAGTAATGATGGTGGTAGTAGTAGTGATGGTGGTAGTAGTGATGGTGGTAGAAGTAATGATGGTGGTGGTAGTAATGATGGTAATGGTATCAGTTTAGTGACGGTGTTAGTAGTGATGGTGGTAGTAGTAATGATGGTGGTAGTAGTATTGATGGTGGTAGTAGGGTGATGGTAATGATATCAGTTTAGAAATGGTGGTAGTAGTAGTGATGGTGGTAATAGTAGTGATGGTGGTAGTAGGGTGATGGTAATGATAGCCGTTTAGTGAAGGTGATCGTAGGGTGATGTAATGATATCAGTTTAGTGATGGTGGTAGTAGTAGTGATGGTAATGATATCAGTTTAGTGATGGTGGAAGTAGTAGTGATGGTGGTAGTAGGGTGATGGTGGTAGTAGTAGTGATGGTGATAGTAGTAGTAGTGTGATGGTGGTAGTAGGGTGATGGTAATGATATCAGTTTAGTGATGGTGGTAGTAGTAGTGATGGTGATAGTAGTAGTAGTGTGATGGTGGTAGTAGTAGTAGTGATGGTGGTAGTAGGGTGATGGTAATGATAAGAGGTTAGTGATGGTGGTAGTAGTGGTGATGGTGGTAGTAGTAATGATGGTAATGATTTCAGTGTAGTGATGGTGGTAGTAGTAATGATGGTGGTAGTAGGGTGATGGTAAAGATAGCAGTTTAGTGATGGTGGTAGTAGTAGTGATGGTGGAAGTAGTAGTGATGGTGGTAATAGTATTGATGGTGGTAGTAGGGTGATGGTAATGATAGCCGTAGTAGTAGTGATGGTGGTAGTAGGGTGATGTAATGATATCAGTTTAGTGATGGTGGTAGTAGTAGTGATGGTGGTAGTAGTAGTAGTGTGATGGTGGTAGTTGGGTGATGGTGGTAGTAGTAGTGATGGTGGTAGTAGTAGTAGTGTGATGGTGGTAGTAGGGTGATGGTAATGATATCAGTATAGTGATGGTGGTATTAGTAATGATGGTGTTAGTAGGGTGATGGTGGTAGTAGTAGTAGGGTGATGGTAATGTTATTAGTTTATTGATGGTGGTAGTAGTAGTGATGGTGGTAGTAGGGTGATGGTGATAGTAGTAGTAATGATGTTGGTAGTAGTAATGATGGTGGTAGTAGTAATGATGGTAATGATATCAGTTTAGTGATGGTGGTAGTAGTAGTGATGGTGGTAGTAGGGTGATGGTGGTAGTAGTAGTGATGGTGGTAGTAGTAGTAGTGTGATGGTAGTAGTAGTAGTAGTGATGGTGGTAGTAGGGTGATGGTAAGGATATCAGTATAGTGATGGTGGTATTAGTAATGATGGTGTTAGTAGGGTGATGGTGGTAGTAGTAGTGATGGTGGTAGTAGTAGTAGGGTGATGGTATGTTATTAGTTTAGTGATGGTGGTAGTAGTAGTGATGGTGGTAGTAGGGTGATGGTAATGATATCAGTATAGTGATGGTGGTAGTAGTAATGATGGTAGTAGTAGTAATGATGGTGGTAGTAGTAATGATGGTAATGATATCAGTGTAGTGATGGTGGTAGTAGTAGTGATGGTAGTAGTAGTAGTGATGGTGGTGGTAGTATTGATGGTGGAAGTAGTATTGGTGGTAGTAGTAGTAGTGATGGTGGTAATAGTATTGATGGTGGAAGTAGTAGTGATGGTGGTAGTAGTAGTGATGGTGGTGGTAGTAGTAGTGATGGTGGTGGTAGTAGTAGTGATGGTAATGATAGCAGTTTAGTGATGGTGGTAGTAGTAGTGATGGTGGTAGTAGTAGTGATGGTGGTAGTAGTAGTGATGGTGGTAGTAGTAGTAGTGATGGTAATGATAGCAGTTTAGTGATGGTGGTAGTAGTAGTGATGGTAGTAATAGTAGTGATGGTGGTAGTAGTAGTGATGGTGGAAGTAGTATTGATGGTGGAAGTAGTATTGATGGTGGTAGTAGGGTGATGGTGGTAGTAGGGTGATGTAATGATAGCAGTTTAGTGATGGTGGTAGTAGTAGTGATGGTAATGATATCAGTTTAGTGATGGTGGAAGTAGTACTGATGGTGGTAGTAGGGTGATGGTGGTGGTAGTAGTAGTGATGGTGGTAGTAGGATGATGGTAATGATATCAGTTTAGTGATGGTGGAAGTAGTACTGATGGTGGTAGTAGGGTGATGGTGGTAATAGTAGTAGTGATGGTGGTAGTAGGGTGATGGTGGTAATAGTAGTAGTGATGGTGGTAGTAGTAGTGATGGTGGAAGTAGTACTGATGGTGGTAGTAGGGTGATGGTGGAAGTAGTACTGATGGTGGTAGTAGGGTGATGGTGGTAGTAGTAGTGATGGTGGTAGTAGTAGTAGGGTGATGGTAATGATATCAATTTAGTGATGGTGGTAGTAGTAGTGATGGTGGTAGTAGGGTGATGGTAATGATATCAGTATAGTGATGGTGGTAGTAGTAGTGATGGTGGTAGTAGCGTGATGGTAATGATAGCAGTTTAGTGATGGTGGTAGCAGTAGTGATGTTGGTAGTAGTAATGATGGTGGTAGTAGTAGTGATGGTGGAAGTAGTAGTGATGGTGGAAGTAGTAGTGATGGTGGAAGTAGTAGTGATGGTGGAAGTAGTAGTGATGGTAATGATAGCCGTAGTAGTAGTGATGGTGATAGTAGGGTGATGTAATAATATCAGTTTAGTGATGGTGATAGTAGTAGTAGTGATGGTAATGATATCAGTTTAGTGATGGTGGAAGTAGTACTGATGGTGGTAGTAGGGTGATGGTGGTAGTAGGGGTGATGGTATTGATATCAGTTTAGTGGTGGTGGTAGTAGTAGTGATGGTGGTAGTAGTAGTGATGGTGGTGGTAGTAGTGATGGTGGAAGTAGGGTGATGGTAATGATAGCCGTTTAGTGGTGGTGGTAGTAGTAGTGATGGTGGTAGTAGTAGTGATGGTGGTAGTAGTAGTGATGGTGGTAGTAGTAGTGATGGTGGTAGTAGTAGTGATGGTGGTAGTAGGGTGATGGTGGAAGTAGTAGTGATGGTGGAAGTAGTAGTGATGGTGGAAGTAGTAGTGATGGTGGAAGTAGTAGTGATGGTAATGATAGCCGTAGTAGTAGTGATGGTGATAGTAGGGTGATGTAATAATATCAGTTTAGTGATGGTGATAGTAGTAGTAGTGATGGTAATGATATCAGTTTAGTGATGGTGGAAGTAGTACTGATGGTGGTAGTAGGGTGATGGTGGTAGTAGTAGTGATGGTGGTAGTAGGGTGATGGTAATGATATCAGTATAGTGATGGTGGTAGTAGTAGTGATGGTGGTAGTAGGGTGATGGTGGTAGTAGTAGTAGGGTGATGGTAATGATATCAGTTTAGTGATGGTGGTAGTAGTAGTGATGGTGGTAGTAGGGTGATGGTAATGATATCAGTATAGTGATGGTGGTAGTAGTAGTGATGGTGGTAGTAGCGTGATGGTAATGATAGCAGTTTAGTGATGGTGGTAGCAGTAGTGATGGTGGTGGTAGTAGTAATGGTGGTGGTAGTAGTAATGGTGGTAGTAGGGTGATGGTGGTAGTAGTAATGATGGTGGTAGTAGGGGTGATGATAATGATATTTGTTTAGTGATGGTGGTAGTAGTGTGATGGTGGTAGTAGTAATGATGGTGGTAGTAGGGGTGATGGTAATGATATTTGTTTAGTAATGGTGGTAGTAGGGTGATGGTGGTAGTAGTAATGATGGTGGTAGTAGGGGTGATGGTAATGATATTTGTTTAGTGATGGTGGTAATAGTAGTGATGGTGGTGGTAATAGTAGTGATGGTGGTAGTAGTAGTGATGGTGGTAGTAGTAGTGATGGTGGTAATAGTATTGATGGTAGTAGTAGTAGTGATGGTGGTAGTAGGATGATGGTAATGATAGCAGTTTAGTGATGGTGGTAGTAGTAGTGATGTGGTAATAGTAATGATGGTGGTAGTAGTAGTGATGGTGGTAATAGTAGTGATGGTGGTAGTAGTAGTGATGTGGTAATAGTAGTGATGGTGGTAGTAGTAATGATGGTGGTAGTAGTAATGATGGTGGTAGTAGTAGTGATGGTGGTAGTAGTAGTGATGGTGGTAATAGTAGTGATGGTGGTAATAGTAGTGATGGTGGTAATAGTAGTGATGTGGTAATAGTAGTGATGGTGGTAGTAGTAATGATGGTGGTAGTAGTAATGATGGTGGTAGTAGTAGTAGTGATGGTAATGATAGCAGTTTAGTGATGGTGGTAATAGTAGTGATGGTGGTAGTAGTAATGATGATGGTAGTAGTAATGATGGTGGTGGTAGTAGTAGTAGTAGTTGTAGTAATGATGTGGTAGTAGTAGTAGTGATGATGGTGGTAGTAATGATGATGGTAGATGTAGTAGTGGTAATGATGATGGTAGTTGTAGTACTGATGTAATGGTGAAGATGACAGTTATTTAGTTATACGTTAGTTATAGTTTCATATTCCATGTTTAGCTTTTTATATTTATTACATTTCTATTATTGACTTACCATTTTATTGTTGTTATTTTTGTATTTAATTTTATATTATCATTTACTACCATTTTATATTACTATTTGTTATTTTCTATAATTGTATTACAATGTATATTGTATATACATGCTTTGGCAATATTGACACAATGTTTAACATAAAGCAGCTTGAAATAGAAACAAAAGAGAAAAGGGAGAGAGAAAGAAAGGAGAGAGAAAGAAAGGAGAAAGGGATAGAAAGAGATAAATGAAAGAGAAAGGAGAGCGATAGAAAGAGAAAAATTAGAGAAAGGAGCGATAGAAATAGAGAAAGGAGAGAAAAGTGAGAAGTGAGAGTAAAGAGAAAAGAAAGAGAAAATAGAGGAGAAGAGAAGGAATGGAGTGGAATGAAGAGAGAAAACAGAGTAGAGAAAAAAGAGAAAGAAAAGAGAAGGATTGAGAGAAAAGAGAGGAGTGAGAAAAGAAGAGAAAATGAAAGGAAAGAAAAAAAAGGAGAGAAAAAGAGGAAGATAGAAAACGGGAGGGAGAGAGAAAGAGAGGTTAGAGGGAAAAGAGAAACGAGAGGGGGAAAGAGGGGGAAAAGAGATAAGTTGTAATGCAATGCAATCTCTGGCGTCATCTCCCTATCATGCACGTGTTAAAGGCACTGTACAGGTACTGTACCTTTCTGCATTGTGTTCTGGTGAGGTGTAGGTGGAAGACAAGTCTCTGGACACAATTCTGGGTTGTCTCTCTCTTAGTGACTGCATGGGATTGATACAAATACAAAACAAAGGTTGATGTTGCTGTCTGGACTCCCATACACAAGTATATCAAATCAAATGTATTTATATAGCCATTCTTACACCAGCTGATATATCAAAGTGCTGTACAGAAACCCAGCCTAAAACCCCAAACAGCAAGCAATGTTGGTGTAGAAGCACGTGTATTAGCCTCTCTTCATCACGCTCTGAGCTAACTCACGTCAACAACAAAAAATGCATTGTACAAAATCTACATGTTCATTATTTCAACACTCACATTTCATTTTATAAATTTTGTACATAAATAATTTGCTAATAAATGCTAAATAGTTAAGAGTGCACTATTGTAGCATTATACCGGAGGTATACTAATGAGGCAACAACGCCATTTTTGACATGCCCAGACAAGTAACAAAATGAACAGCAAACTAATTAGCACATTAAACATGAAATATCAAATCGTCACATTTTACAACATACCTGCATGGAATGGATACAAAACCAAAGCAAATGTTGATGCTGCCGTCTGGTCTGCCATACACAAGTATATTTGCCTGATAAAAGACAAAAGAGCGCAGAATTCCTGTCAGAAAACTCCCGCTGTCTGCACCTGAGACCCTCTCCCGCAAAGGTAACGGTGGCCGGGCAAGCCTTGCAAAGTTGCTATCAAAGTTGCACTCGAACATTATCCCCATTAACACTAATATATATATTCCCAAAAACAGTAGTGCAACACTAAATCAATTACGATATAATTTTCGGTTGTCTTTTTTTGTACATTTGCGAACATGTGCATTCATAAGACCGGAGCGTACTTAACACATACCTCTCCTCATCACGCTCTGAGCAAACCGAGGAGTAAAAGCATGGCTACCGTTGATGACCTCACAGCATTAACACAATTTAGAAAAGAAATACAAAACAATAGTTCACTCTTGAAAGTAGTGTAACACATCTCAAAATAAACTTAAAACAATTAATTATAATAAATATGAGGGATTTTCGGTGAAATACATCAAGTATATGTTATACCTATAATACATACGTAGCATTTGCTTCGGCACAGGTGTTGTGCAGTTTTCAGTTTGGCTATTTGTTTCAAGTGTATGTGGCGGTTCTAGCTTGTATGGCGCCCTGGGCGAACCCCCCCTTCAGGGCCCCGTGTTGCCCCTGGCAACATGCCCCTGGGCGGCTGCCCAAGTCGCTTGTACCTAAATCCGCTACTGATTTTTGTGTTAGTCTATAAATAAATCTCTTGGCCAAAATTCGTCATCTCTCCCATGTCTTATTCAACTAATATTTTGGAAAGTGTAATATTTCCGACATAGTTGTTCTGAAATGTTTATTGCTTGCCAACATTTTACTCCCTCTATGTTTAATATAACACACATTCATTAATTATTAATTTCTATTTCCTAACCTGACGTGAAGTTTGTTCTATAGAAAGTAGTTGACTCTGATGTGTCACCGAAAGTATTTGACTCGAGCCACAAAATGAAGGAAATTAGAAGGGGTGATTTTCGGCACAACACCGGTACCTAACTTACTTGATGTTAGCTAGCAGCCAGCATTTATCTGCATTTGGAGAAAGTTGTGAACTCAAATATCTTCTGGACACCCAAAGCTATGAAAATCGTGCGAATGTCATGTATGGAACTAGTCTGGGCTGTAGTCTGTTTAGAGAACATTCCACTCCTTGTAACATTACAGAGACTTGCAACCGGGCTGCTATGAAACAGTGTCGGTCATATAATAGATGTATCATGTGTTAGTTTAATGATGTGAAAATCCTGATATTTCCCTTGCATTTCAATCCACACATGCATATGGGTCTGTAATGTACTGCATTGTTATATAGGTATTCAATTCCCTTTTTAATTATGCAAGACTACTTTACAATGGCGATTATGCATTATTTTAATCTTACAATTTACCCATGTGGATCTGACATGCTTCGAATGCTACATAACTTTGCATGCATTCTTTCCATAAATGTACTGATGAAAAGCCCCCCCATGAATAATAAAAAATGTCATAAATGCAACATCAGGCCAACCTGACTAGCGGGGAAAGTGTTAAAAACCGT
>NC_074704.1:11363027-11379417 GCF_029448725.1 Salvelinus fontinalis | reverse complement strand
CACACACACACACACACACACACACACACACACACACACACACACACACACACACACACACACACACACACACACACACACACAGAGAGAGAGAGACAACGTCAGCAGCAGCAGGAGGAGAAGCTATTTTAAGCTTCAAGGAGAGGACAGGATATTGATTGGCCCATGTCAGGATGCACTTCTGGACCTGAATATGAATGGGACGGACAGAAAGAAAGACGTAGAGAAGAAAGAAGGGGAGGAAAGGAGGGGTGGGGAGAGAAGAAGAGTAGATAGAAGTAGGGAAGTCAAAGGAGGGAGGGGGCGAGACACTAATACAGGAGATATGAAAATAGGGTAGAAGACCATACTCTTCGCATAGAGTAAGAGATGCTGACTGTTCACTTCTGGCTCGGTGATATTCAGAGGCTACATACAGAACAGGTCTGGAAGTTGTTGTTCTTCAATGATCAAAACCCAACACCAGGTGGCATCCGGCAGTCTCTGTAGCTGAACGCTTCACCCACAGCAGAAATATCCGTTGAGGTTCTCAAATTGAGTAGCAGACTCTCTACAGTGTATTTTTCAGAGCACATGTCTCATGCCACACCAGTCCTTATCGTTCCAGTAGTAGACCCTCGACAGTGTATTTGTCAGAACACATGCCTCATGCTACACCAGTCCTTATCGTTCCAGTAGCAGACTCTCTACAGTGTATTTGTCAGAACACATGCCTCATGCCACACCAGTCCTTATTGTTCCAGTAGTAGACTCTCTACAGTGTTTTTGTCAGAATCAATTAATCAATCAATCAAATGTATTTTCAAAAGCCCTTCTTACATCAGCTGATGTCACAAAGTGCTGTACAGAAACCCAGCCTAAAACCTCAAACAGCAAGCAATGCAGGTGTAGAAGCACAGTGGCTAGGAAAAACTCCCTAGAAAGGCCAAAACCTAGGAAGAAACCTAGAGAGGAACCAGGCTATGAGGGGTGGCCATTCCTCTTCTGACTGTGCCGGGTGGAGATTATAACAGAATATGGCCAAGATGTTCAAATGTTCATAGATGACCAGCAGGGTCAAATAATAATAATATGCACATGCCTAATGCCACACCAGTCCTTATCGTTCCAGTAGTAGACTCTCTACAGTGTTTTTGTCAGAGCACATGCCTCATGCCACACCAGTCCTTATCGTTCCAGTAGTAGACTCTCTACAGTGTTTTTGTCAGAGCACATGTCTCATGCCACACCAGTCCTTATCGTTCCAGTAGCAGACTCTCTACAGTGTTTTTGTCAGAACACATGCCTAATGCCACACCAGTCCTTATCGTTCCAGTAGTAGACTCTCTACAGTGTTTTTGTCAGAACACATGCCTCATGCCACACCAGTCCTTATCGTTCCAGTAGCAGACTCTCTACAGTGTATTTGTCAGAACACATGCCTAATGCCACACCAGTCCTTATCGTTCCAGTAGTAGACTCTCTACAGTGTTTTATCAGAGCACATGCCTAATGCCACACCAGTACTTATCGTTCCAGTAGTAAGCCTGGTTACTTAGACGTATTTAACGTATTTCATACGTATTTAACGTATTTCCTGGCATAGGTTCATAATGTTAATATTCTGGTTATTTTTCTCTCATCTTTCCTTTCGCACTTTAAAAAAAAAATGAGTGTGAGATAACTGGTGATAACATGG
Source organism: Salvelinus fontinalis (assembly GCF_029448725.1). Classification (NCBI taxonomy): domain Eukaryota; kingdom Metazoa; phylum Chordata; class Actinopteri; order Salmoniformes; family Salmonidae; genus Salvelinus; species Salvelinus fontinalis. Next base: position 11,377,739 of record NC_074704.1, on the reverse strand, counting down.
AGAGTGTGACGCCCTGACCTTAGAGATCCTTTTTATGTCTCTATTTTGGTTTGGTCAGGGCGTGAGTTGGGGTGGGCATTCTATGTTTTGTGTTCTATGTTTTCTATTTTTGTGTGTTTGGCCGGGTGTGGTTCTCAATCAGAGGCAGCTGTCTATCGTTGTCTCTGATTGAGAACCATACTTAGGTAGCCTTTTCCCACCTGTGTTTTGTGGGTAGTTGTTTTCTGTCTTTGTGTCTGTACCAGACAGGACTGTTTCGTTTCGTTCATTCTCTTTGTTATTTTGTTTAGTGTTCTGTTTTAATAAATTAACATGAACACTTACCACGCTGCACTTTGGTCTGATGATTCCTCATCTTCAGACGACGAACGTTACAGTGAGACACCCCAGATATTGTTTTTGACAGGCATGGGCTCTGTACATGGTAACCCCCCAGTTCACTGAGTCTACCTCTGTCTGTCTCCTCCCCGCCTGCCTAACAATAACACTGAATAGCCCAATAGATACACATCAGTTGTTTTGTCTACTCTACCCCAGTCCCCAACACCCCTCCCTCTAGTCTAGTCTACAACCAACCCCCATTCCTATAATCCATAGACCATACAGACAGTCTGGTTGCTGGTTGCTAGGCAGACGCTGGCTATGACGGTTGCCAAGGGAACACTGTGCAGCAGACGCAGCTCTGGGGGGAGTGCGTTGGGGGTTGGGGGGTTGTTGTCGGAGTAGAGGGGGTAGGAGCTACCAAGTTTAAGGTCAACGTCTCCCCGAGATTGTCTGATTGACGGTGGTGTGGTAACAAAGAGAGGGGGAGGGAAGGAGAGGGAGAGAGAAGGAGAGGGGGATGGAAGGAGAGGGAGAGAGTTGGAGAGGGGGATGGAAGGAGAGAGGGGAATGGAAGGAGAGGGAGAGAGAAGGAGAGGGGGAGGGAAGGAGAGGGAGAGAGAAGGAGAGGGGGGGAGAGGGAAATGGAAGAAAAGGGGGGTGGAAGAAGGGATGTTTATGAATCTGTTCTTTCTTAATCCTTTCCAATTGATTCCTCTATTCCATGTTGCCAAAGGGGCTTCTCCATGGCATATGTAAAAGCAATTATGTAACACTGAAAATATTTGACTCCAGGTTTGACACTGTTTTAATGAGCATACGCACACTAAAAAAGTGGCAAGAAAAAGCATTTGAATTGGCATTGGAATTGGATGGATTCCAACTGGATATTGGAGTATAGAGTCAGATCTACTGTAAGATACCCTTCTCTCTTCTCTGTGTGTGTAGGGTTAATAAGAAAGATGATTAACCAGCGCAGAGGACGTTGGAGTAAATGATGAGCTGACCAATGGTATGGTCCATAAAGTTCAACGGGTTAAACGCTCTACTGACACTGATAACGATACTATTCACACTTTATGGCCTTTCCTCTTTTGTCTTACAGAGATAGAAACTCACTCTCCTCAACCCTACTTGTCGGAGGTTTATTGAAGGCAATGAAGAGATTACCATTAGATTGAAGAATGGCATAGTGTGTGTGTGTGTGTGTGTGTGTGTGTGTGTGTGTGTGTGTGTGTGTGTGTGTGTGTGTGTGTGTGTGTGTGTGTGTGTGTGTGTGTGTGTGTGTGTGTGTGTGTGTGTGTGTATGATAGGCATCAAGTAATAAGCATAAATAAGTAAAGACAACAGCCAAGGGTCCTCAAAACTATTTGATGCTTGATGTCTATGGAGAACAGGATTTATTTTTTGTGAATGTGTCTTTCACCCTTGTAGTGCAACAGGTCAGTTCTCAAATTCCATATATCCAAAAATGCTTAAAGGCAATATGATAAGAAGTCATTCCATTTTCCCCCATTTTTATAACTCCGAAATGGGGGATCAAAGGGACAGCAGTATTGTATTAGAGAAAATGTGAGAGAATAACCACTTCTATCAAATGTGTGATAACCTTCTTCCATTGAAAACAACATCATTGCTTTCTCCAGTGGCTGTTATTTTCTTATCTCCAAGGTCATTCTGAATGGCAGGTCTGCTCTATGATACAATAGAGAAAACACTATGGACCGAGAATAAAAACCCATTCAGTGCCAATAGAATAACTGAAGCTGTCCTTGACTATGGTTATCTATCACCACGGACATCCAGAGAGGCTCTTGATGTTGTTACAAAAATCTCCTTGGAAACAGCTTGTCTTATGACATAAAACGGAGCTTCAGGGCTCAATCGTTATGACATAAAACGGAGCTTCAGGGCTCAATCGTTATGTTCCCTAGCCAAATCTACATTGAGTGTACAAAACATTAGGATCAGTTGAGCGTGAAAAACCCAGCAGCATTGCAGTTCTTGACACTTTCAAACAGGTGCGCCTGGCACCTCCTACCATACCCCATTTAAAAGGCACTTAAATATTTTGTCTTGCCCATTCACCCTCTGAATGGCACTCATACACAATCCATGTCTCAATTGTCTCAAGGCTTAAAAAATCCTTCTTTAACCTGTCTCCTCCCTTTCATCTACACTGATTTGGATTTAACAGGTGACATCAATACGGGAGCATAGCTTTCACCTGCTCAGTCTATGTCATGGAAAGAGCAGGTGTTCTTAATGTTTTGTACACTCAGTATTTATACACTACCGGTCAAAAGTTTTAGAACACCTACTCATTCAAGGGTTATTATTTATTTTTACTATTTTCTACATTGAGGAATAATAGTGAAGACGTCAAAACTATGAAATAACACATATGGAATCATGTAGTAACCCAAAAGGTGTTAAACAAATCAAAATATAATTTATATTTGAGATTCTTCAAAGTAGCCACCCTTTGCCTTGATGACAGCTTTGCACAGTGTTGGCATTTTCTCAACCAGCTTCACCTGGAATGCTTTTCCAACAGTCTTGAAGGAGTTCCCACATATACTGAGCACTTGTTGGCTGCTTTTCCTTCACTCTGCGGTCCGACTCATCCCAAACTATCTCAATTTGGTTGAGGTCGGAGGATTGTAGAGGCCAGGTCATCTAATGCAGCACTCCATCACTCTCCTTCTTGGTAAAATAGCCTTTATACAGCCTGGAGGTGTGTTGGGTTAATGTCCTGCTAAAAAACGAATGATAGTCCCACTAAGCGCAAACCAGATAGGATGGCGTATCGCTGCAGAATGCTGTGGTAGCCATGCTGGTTAAGTGTGCCTTGAATTCTAAATAAATCACAGACAATGTCACCAGCAAAGCACCCCCAGACCAAAACTCCTCCTCCTTCATGCTTTACGGTGGGAAATACACATGCAGAGATCATCCGTTCACCCACACCGCGTCTCCCAAAGACACGGCGGTTGGAACCAAAAATCTCAAATTTGGACTGTAGACCAAATGACAAATTTCCACCGGTCTAATGTCCATTGCTTGTGTTTCTTGGCCTAAGCAAGTCTCTTCTTATTATTGGTGTCCTTTAGTAGTAGTTTCTATGCAGCAATTTGACCATGAAGGCCTGATTCACGCAGTCTCCTCTGAACAGTTGATGTTGAGATGTGTCTGTTACTTGAACTCTGTGAAGAATTTATTTGGGCTGCAATTTCTGAGGCTGGTAACTCTAATGAACTTATCCTCTGCAGCAGAGGTAACTCTGGGTCTTCCATTCCTGTGGCAGTCCTCATGAGAGCCAGTTTCATCATAGCGCTTGATGGTTTTTGCGACTGCACTTGAAGAAACTTTCAAGTTCTTGACATTTTCCGTATTGACCTTCGTGTCTTAAAGTAATGATGGACTGTCTTTTCTCTTTGCTTATTTGAGCTGTTCTTGAGATAATATGGACTTGGTCTTTCACCAAATAGGGCTATCATCCACAAATTAACTTTTAAGAAGGCACACCTGTTAATTGAAATGCATTCCATACCTCATAAAGCTGGTTGAGAGAATGCCAAGAGTGTGCAAAGCTGTCATCAAGGCAAAGGGTGGCTATTTGATTAACACTTTTTTGTTCATTATATGGTTCCAAATGTGTTATTTCATAGTTTTGATGTCTTCGCTATTATTCTACAATGTAGAAAATAGAAAAAAATTAAGAAAAACCCTTGAGTAGGTGGTCTAAAACCTTTGACCGGTAGTGTTTTTAAATATATATACAGTACCAGTCAAAGGTTTGGACACAATTACTCATTCAACTGTTTTTCTTTATTCTTACTATTTTCTAAATTGTAGAATTATGACGGTTTTGGAGCAGTGACTTCTTCCTTGCTGAGCGGCCTTTCGGGTTATGTCGATATAGGACTCGTTTTACTGTGGATATAGATACTTTTGTACCTGTTTCCTCCAGCATCTTCACAAGGTCCTTTGCTGTTGTTCTGGGATTGATTTGCACTTTCACACCAAAGTACGTTCATCTCTAGGAGACAGAACGTGTCTCCTTCTTGAGTGGTATGACGGCTGTGTGGTCCCATGGTGTTTATACTTGCGTACTATTGTTTGTACAGATGAACTACGTTCTGGCGTTTGGAAATTGCTCCCAAGGATGAACGAGACTTGTGGAGGTCTACAATTTTTCTTCTGATGTTTTGGCTGATTTCTTTTGATTTTACAATGATGTCAAGCAAAGAGGCACTGAGTTTGAAGGTAGGCCTTGAAATACATCCACAGGTACACCTCCAATTGACTCAAATTATGTCAAGTAGCCTATCAGAAGCTTCTAAAGCCATGACATAATTTTCTGGAATTTTCCAAGCTGTTTAAAGGCACAGTCAACTTATTGTATGTAAACTTCTGAACCACTGGAATTGTGATACAGTGAATTATAAATGAAATAATCTGTCTGTAAACAATTGTTGGAAAAATGACTTGTCATGCACAAAGTAGATGTCCTAACCAACTTGCCAAATCTATAGTTTGTTAAAAGGAAATTTGGGGAGTGGATGAAAAATGAGTTTTAATGAGTCCAGCCTAAGTGTATGTAAACTTCCGACTTCAACTGTATATATCCAAAAAGGTAGAAGTTTGTGATGCTATATATAACCTTCAAAAGGGGGGAAGCATATACATAAAAACAGATTCATGATATGGTTATAAGCATCATTTTGAGGATTATTGACTAATCTCATTATTTTATCTAGAGTGATTTATTTGAACACTCATGCCCATTGTGATTGGTGAGTTTAGTTTGAATGTATATTGAAGCGCGCTGAATTGGGATAAACACTTTGTTTTTCTTATACAATATATCTCTCTCTCAGCCCTGAGTGCTTTTGCTATGAAAAATGACTTGGGCTGCATCCCAATGCACCCACCCTGTTCCCTATGTAGTGCACCTTTTTTGACCAGAGCCCCATGGGGTAAAAAGTTTTGCACTTTATAGAGAATAGGGTGCCATTTGGAACACGACCTTGAATTTAATAGCAGGTTGTAATTGTGATGTAATTTTAGTTGTGTAATAAATTGTGTGATGAGGCTGATGACCTCATCCTTGCGTTAATTCTCTCTCTAGGCCCCCATCCTGGCTTTTTTATGCACACACACCTATAATAACACACAATGATACACTTCAATAACATATGGTACGGCATATCTTGTATAGCATCTTGTATCTTGCACACAAACACACACACACATTGTGAGGACTTTTTGGGGACAAACAATTGATTTCCATTAAAAATCCTATTTTCCCTAACCGATAACCCTAAAAGTAATCCCAAACCCTAAATGTAAATCTAAATCCTAAACTTAATCCTAACCACTAACCCCAACCCTAAACCTAATTCTAACTATAACCCTAAACCTAAAATCAATTTTTGCAAGTAAAGCAAAATGGCCTCACTTTTTTTTTGTTGGTTTACTATTCTTGTGAGGACTTCTGGTACTTACAAGTATAATAAAACGTGTACATACACACGCACAGGTAGGCTAAACAAGCTTTAGGCTATTTGTCTTCACCTCGCCCTTTGAGCAACCTAACCAAATCTTTGACCGAAATCTCAGTCTGATTCTGTCTGGCGCTAGTCAATTCGGATACTACTGGTCCGTCCGGTGGCCCGGTCCTGCCAAATTGTGTTGCATCAGGTCGAAGCAATAGGGATCAGTACCGAGGGGGCAAACAGGGAGCGCGCGCACCAACAAAAAAGACGTGACGAGGCAGCCTATGGGCTGTTACGCAACCACTGACCCACTAACACACATTCTAGAGGGGAGAGGGAGAGAAACTGGAGCAAGCGCCCAACATAACAGTCGGGACTCAATGCAAAAGGGGGAGACACTGCTTCTAGTAAGCTACAACCAGACAGACTGACCTCAGAGCAAGTAAGAGGAGCAAGAGCTGCTCCCGAAAGCTTTTTTAAAATTCTCTCAGACAAATGAAACATCTAGCTATTTGACCATTTCTGTTGAAAGAAATAGAGGATACGAGCCAACTTCAACTGCGGAAGGCGATTGCTTTGTGTCCGGCATTGTGCATTTCTTGCTGGAGACACGTCAGTTGTTCGTTAAAGGTACGTTTGAGTCCTATTGATGTGCTTAGTTCTGTGCGGAAATGTTCGATAGGTTTGAATGCTGGATAACGAATTATTTAGAATTTGATATTTGTTTAAAAGTGCAACACTGTTGCGGATTAAGATTCTCATTATGCTTTTAGGTATGGGTATTGTTCACATGCGGGCGACTCGCCCCTACCGGTAGACAGCCACTGTATGTGTGACTTTGACTTATTTTTAGTCATTGTGGTTTATTTTAAACCAGTTCCCTTTCCCAATTATTCATTCATACTGTATATTCCTCAAGGGTAGCACATTCTCAGTTTTAATCAAGGCATTGTATTGTAAAGTGCTGGATGCTGTTGTAAAGAGAAGCTGATTCACATTGCTCAATGCGCTCAATGTCAGGTCGGGCGTTTTTTCCCTCATGGTATTTGTTCAATGGATGGGTAGTAAATCCACTGTGCAATAGATTGGAATATCAAACCGTTTTTGGGGGTGGCCTCGTGCTGTGAAGAGCATTGTCTGGAGTTATTGTAGTTTAAAACGTGTTTTTTCTGTCTTTACTTAAACATATTTGTTTCATGTTTATTTAAATATTTGGTTTATTGACATGTTGCTAAATCTAAATACCAGGTGTGTGACCTATATTTTATTTATGAAGTTGTCATTAATAGCCTTGATAAGTCTAATAATATACAGGTAGGTTAATTATAGGCAAAGTATACTGAAAACGAATAGAACATTCTTCTTTATTTTAGCGCAATAAATTGTGTACTGGTGCAGGCAAGTTCGTCATTATTGATTTCGTTCCTATCGGTGACCTCCTTTTGTCGTGTTGGAAGTCCCGACCCTCAGACGTTCCATGTGCCTGGCGAGGATGTTCGGCCGTCACGTGTAGCTTTTCTCTGGAACTTGGAACAAGAGTGATTACTAGCTATAAGTCTTGCATTTGCATCCATTCTATGGCATTAGTTATTTTATGTGATAAATATTTGGTCAAAACTAGATGTCATGGAATTTTGGCATAAAGGATAGTTATAATCATGTTATTACACATCTACACGCAGTCCATAGAGATTTGGGGGGGGGGGGGGGGGGGGGCTGAGGGGTGGTATGGCATATGACATAATAGCTATGCACTAGTAAGCTACGCAGTAGAATGAGAGGAGGAGAATGAATAGATTCATGGTCTTTCATGAGGACTGGGGGAAAGTTTGCAGAATTAATTCATAGACAAAGATCTGCAAGCATGTGCCTTGATATTTAACAATTAGGAATATCACATGTATTTCTACTTCTTTTTTAAATCTAGAGGTCTTTGTATTTAATTGACCTGTTGCAAAGTAAAAGCAGGTGTTGCCAATCAAGACTTGTGCCCTGAGGTTTTCGCCGGCCATATGTTTAATGTTTAACACTAGCCTGTACATGATTTCCCATCGCCTAAGCAGAATGCATTACAGTCATCTCCCAGTCAGTACAACTATATTTGCTATTTATATATTTCTTGCAAAACCTGTACTAAAACAAAACACTCAAGTCCTGTTTAGGTGTAATTACACCAATTAAATCAGGTGGTTTAATTCCGGTATTTTGCGCCAGTCTGTATAAAGTTGCTTGTTCCCATGGGATCTTAATGGGACTAGCTCTTTTGCATAATTAATATAACCAGAAACAGGGCTTGTGTGTGTTGAGTTGTCCAACTCCAGGACATGATGCAATAGAGGGAAACCCCTCAGTCGGCAGAGCAGCAGTCACTGAGCTTTTTAGGCTGCTGCCAGTTGGTCTGTTTACAGAACAGCCTTTCTTTCCCAATTTGAATATTGGTCAAACCAGTCTAACTCAGACTGGGGGAAAGCAGGATGTGTGGAAAGACTTAGAGCTACATTTTGGTCTACAACTCGGTTCACCGTGACATGAAACATAATCAGGAGGGCTTTTCTTTGACTTTGCCACACAGCCTCTTTGACCGAATTCTGATTCAGTGTGTACCTGCCTGGTACAAGCTGGCCATATATAAAAACACTAGAAGGCAAAACGTTTTTGGGGGTTCGTGGTACTTAATTGACTCCTGCCACTCTTAGATTTAGCCTCTGTGGAATCTGAAGCAGCTGAACACTTTGGCTGCCTGATAGTGAAGTCACTTTTAGGGTACTTTAACCTAGGCTATAACCTTGAAGGATGCTTGGACTTACACCTCGCAAACAACACCCACATTTTATTGCAAGTGAATGGAGAGCAGAAGTCCATGTTACAGTATTACAGATCTTTATGGGTAGGAAGTTGTAGAGGGATTAGAGATGTTTGGCACAGGTTTGGTGCCATCTATATTGGTCTGTTGTAACGTATTGGCCTATTCAAAGGATGATAAGTACATCGTAAATGGACATTGATAAGAACATTGATAAGGAACATTGAACATAAATAAAGTGCCTTTGCCTAGTTGGAGATGGAAAAGAAGGGGGGGGGGGGGGGTAGCCTAGTCCCCAAGCCCATGTGACAGAGAGGACGACATGCTTATATAGAACTCAGAGTTGACCTAGAATGTCTCCCTAGATTCTAGGTGCCTTTTCTTAGAAGACAAAGCCAGAACCTAAAATGGAGGCGCCCTGACCGGCCTCTCCACCACATGTCCATTTATGTGGGTGGCTCATCATGTCTTGGAGATGGAAGGGAAAAGGGATGCTTTGCATTACTCCGTCTTGCCTTTGGGGGGTCAAAGGTGGTGGTGAAACGCCTGAGAACGGCTTTGGCTGTGCTAACATTTCCCATCCGTCTTTAACATCTCCCCCCAGCTAAACTCGCTGGTGGTGAAATCCTAGCTGTGAGTGAGTCATTCCTAGGGCTTGATAATTGTGTGGGAAGCAAGGGAGATTCTGTCTTTTGAAAATCTTCAATGCTTTTTTCTTTGTATTATCCCTTTGGAAGGATCATTTGGCTATAGCATCCAGTATTTACGGCAATATTACAGAGAGAATTCAACCTCTAACATGTGCTCACTCTGACCTCCAGTGTGTGACCTGTAGGTGTGGCTAATATTTCAGCATTAAGCAAGCTCTGCTTTGTAAACATCTCACAATGACAGTCAGAACATGAGCACATCAGCCCGGTCGCTCACAGCTCTATGAAATATGTTATGTCGGATTTTGACATGAAACATGGGTGTGTGCCTTCTGACGTCAATATAAATATATTTTTTTAAAGTCTCAAATGCATGCTGTTTATCGTCTGCATATAGATAGAGTAGCATAGAGACCCCTCCCGGTGTCAAATAGAGAATCCAGGAATTCGTGTTGCGTATCAGTCACCAGGGGTTTTATCATCCGATTTTGCGCTGCTGACGTAGGCTATTCAAGTTTTTTTTTAATGTTTTTTTTTACATCGTACCGCAGTGTCTGTAAAATTCCTTTAATGTCGTGTCCACCAATTGAATTCATCCAAGCCCTTCTCGCCAGCCTTCCTCCCCAATACCCCTTCTCTATCACTCTATTTTTAGAGCGCACTGTAATCCCTCCCCCCTCTCCATTTTCCTCCCTCTCCAGCTCTATTTACCTATTTTATGGCACGCACTCAAAGGCAGAGAGCAAGCTCTGTTTAAATCAAATCACATTTATTTGTCACATGCTCCGGATAGAACTTTACCATGAAATGCTTACTTATGAGCCATTTCCCAACGATGCAGAGTAATAAAAAAAAACAAGGAATGACATACACAACAATGAAGCACCAGTACCATATCAATGAGGTAGATGAAAATGCGCAGCGCTCCGTTTTTAGGTCAGTGGGACACGCAATGGCGCTCTCTCTCTCTCCCTTCTTTTGATCGATGAGTGGAAACATTGTGACGTTCCTGACATTCTAGTTTTCTGTTTTCCCTCGCTACTTTGTTTCTAAAACATACTATTATTGTGTCTGGGCGAAAACCAAAACCGAGACAGAGAAAGAGATGGCTCATCTGGTGGCTGTGGTGATTCTTTAGGGGGAAAAAAGACAGCAGAGCAAAATAGGAGGGAATTCCTATCTGGCTGTCTCCCACTGTGGAAAAAAGACAGAGAAAACATTTACATTTACATTTAAGTCATTTAGCAGACGCTCTTATCCAGAGCGACTTACAAATTGGTGCATTCACCTTATGACATCCAGTGGAACAGCCACTTTACAATAGTGCATCTAGATCATTTTAAGGGGGGGGGGGGCAGAAGGATTGCTTTATCCTAGGTATTCCTTGAAGAGGTGGGGTTTCAGGTGTCTCCGGAAGGTGGTGATTGACTCCGCTGTCCTGGCGTCGTGAGGGAGTTTGTTCCACCATTGGGGTGCCAGAGCAGCGAACAGTTTTGACTGGGCTGAGCGGGAACTGTACTTCCTCAGTGGTAGGGAGGCGAGCAGGCCAGAGGTGGATGAACGCAGTGCCCTTGTTTGGGTGTAGGGCCTGATCAGAGCCTGAAGGTACTGAGGTGCCGTTCCCCTCACAGCTCCGTAGGCAAGCACCATGGTCTTGTAGCGGATGCGAGCTTCAACTGGAAGCCAGTGGAGAGAGCGGAGGAGCGGGGTGACGTGAGAGAACTTGGGAAGGTTGAACACCAGACGGGCTGCGGCGTTCTGGATGAGTTGTAGGGGTTTAATGGCACAGGCAGGGAGCCCAGCCAACAGCGAGTTGCAGTAATCCAGACGGGAGATGACAAGTGCCTGGATTAGGACCTGCGCCGCTTCCTGTGTGAGGCAGGGTCGTACTCTGCGGATGTTGTAGAGCATGAACCTACAGGAACGGGCCACCGCCTTGATGTTGGTGGAGAACGACAGGGTGTTGTCCAGGATCACGCCAAGGTTCTTAGCGCTCTGGGAGGAGGACACAATGGAGTTGTCAACCGTGATGGCGAGATCATGGAACGGACAGTCCTTCCCCGGGAGGAAGAGCAGCTCCGTCTTGCCGAGGTTCAGCTTGAGGTGGTGATCCGTCATCCACACTGATATGTCTGCCAGACATGCAGAGATGCGATTCGCCACCTGGTCATCAGAAGGGGGAAAGGAGAAGATTAATTGTGTGTCGTCTGCATAGCAATGATAGGAGAGACCATGTGAGGTTATGACAGAGCCAAGTGACTTGGTGTATAGCGAGAATAGGAGAGGGCCTAGAACAGAGCCCTGGGGGACACCAGTGGTGAGAGCGCGTGGTGAGGAGACAGATTCTCGCCACGCCACCTGGTATGAGCGACCTGTCAGGTAGGACGCAATCCAAGCGTGGGCCGCGCCGGAGATGCCCAACTCGGAGAGGGTGGAGAGGAGGATCTGATGGTTCACAGTATCGAAGGCAGCCGATAGGTCTAGAAGGATGAGAGCAGAGGAGAGAGAGTTAGCTTTAGCAGTGCGGAGCGCCTCCGTGATACAGAGAAGAGCAGTCTCAGTTGAGTGACTAGTCTTGAAACCTGACTGATTTGGATCAAGAAGGTCATTCTGAGAGAGATAGCAGGAGAGCTGGCCAAGGACGGCACGTTCAAGAGTTTTGGAGAGAAAAGAAAGAAGGGATACTGGTCTGTAGTTGTTGAGATCGGAGGGATCGAGTGTAGGTTTTTTCAGAAGGGGTGCAACTCTCGCTCTCTTGAAGACGGAAGGGACGTAGCCAGCGGTCAGGGATGAGTTGATGAGCGAGGTGAGGTAAGGTAGAAGGTCTCCGGAAATGGTCTGGAGAAGAGAGGAGGGGATAGGGTCAAGCGGGCAGGTTGTTGGGCGGCCGGCCGTCACAAGACGCGAGATTTCATCTGGAGAGAGAGGGGAGAAAGAGGTCAAAGCACAGGGTTGGGCAGTGTGAGCAGAACCAGCGGTGTCGTTTGACTTAGCAAACGAGGATCGGATGTCGTCGACCTTCTTTTCAAAATGGTTGACGAAGTCGTCTGCAGAGAGGGAGGAGGGGGGGGGGAGGGGGAGGAGGATTCAGGAGGGAGGAGAAGGTGGCAAAGAGCTTCCTAGGGTTAGAGGCAGATGCTTGGAATTTAGAGTGGTAGAAAGTGGCTTTAGCAGCAGAGACAGAAGAGGAAAATGTAGAGAGGAGGGAGTGAAAGGATGCCAGGTCCGCAGGGAGGCGAGTTTTCCTCCATTTCCGCTCGGCTGCCCGGAGCCCTGTTCTGTGAGCTCGCAATGAGTCGTCGAGCCACGGAGCGGGAGGGGAGGACCGAGCCGGCCTGGAGGATAGGGGACATAGAGAGTCAAAGGATGCAGAAAGGGAGGAGAGGAGGGTTGAGGAGGCAGAATCAGGAGATAGGTTGGAGAAGGTTTGGGCAGAGGGAAGAGATGATAGGATGGAAGAGGAGAGAGTAGCGGGGGAGAGAGAGCGGAGGTTGGGACGGCGCGATACCATCCGAGTAGGGGCAGTGTGGGAAGTGTTGGATGAGAGCGAGAGGGAAAAGGATACAAGGTAGTGGTCGGAGACTTGGAGGGGAGTTGCAATGAGGTTAGTGGAAGAACAGCATCTAGTAAAGATGAGGTCAAGCGTATTGCCTGCCTTGTGAGTAGGGGGGGAAGGTGAGAGGGTGAGGTCAAAAGAGGAGAGGAGTGGAAAGAAGGAGGCAGAGAGGAATGAGTCAAAGGTAGACATGGGGAGGTTAAAGTCACCCAGAACTGTGAGAGGTGAGCCGTCCTCAGGAAAGGAGCTTATCAAGGCGTCAAGCTCATTGATGAACTCTCCAAGGGAACCTGGAGGGCGATAAATGATAAGGATGTTAAGCTTGAAAGGGCTGGTAACTGTGACAGCATGGAATTCAAAGGAGGCGATAGACAGATGGGTAAGGGGAGAAAGAGAGAATGACCACTTGGGAGAGATGAGGATCCCGGTGCCACCACCCCGCTGACCAGACGGTCTCGGGGTGTGCGAGAACACGTGGGCAGACGAAGAGAGAGCAGTAGGAGTAGCAGTGTTATCTGTGGTGAGCCATGTTTCCGTCAGTGCCAGGAAGTCGAGGGACTGGAGGGACGCATAGGCTGAGATGAGCTCTGCCTTGTTGGCCGCAGATCGGCAGTTCCAGAGGCTACCGGAGACCTGGAACTCCACGTGGGTCGTGCGGGCTGGGACCACCAGGTTAGGGTGGGCGCGGCCACGCGGTGTGAAGCGTTTGTATGGTCTGTGCAGAGAGGAGAGAACAGGGATAGACAGACACATGGTTGACAGGCTACAGAAGAGGCTACGCTAATGCAAAGGAGATTAGAATGACAAGTGGGCTACACGTCTCGAATGTTCAGAAAGTTAAGCTTACGTTGCAAAAAAATAAAAATAAAATACAAGATCTTATTGACTAAAATGATATAGTACTGCTGGCTGGTGAAGTAGCCTGGCTAGCAGTGGCTACGTTGTTGAAAGTGAAGCTGGCTAGGTAACCTCGACAATTTCACTAAATTTCTCTAAACTACACAATTATCGTGGATACAAGGACAGCAAAGACAACTAGCTAACACTACGCTAATCAAGTCGTTCCGTTGTAATGTAAGTTTCTACAGTGCTGCTATTCGGTAGAAGTTGGCTAGCTAGCAGCGTTGGCTAGGTAGGAGGACGACAGCGCGGCAGGCGAAAAAATAGCTGGCTAGCTAACCGATAATTACTCAAAGCTACACAATTATCTTAGATACAAAGATAGCAGAGAAAACTATGTAGCTAGCTAACACTACACAAGTCAAGTCGTTCCGTTGTAATGTAATCGTTTCTACAGTGCTGCTAATTGGTGGCTAGCTGGCTAGCTAGCAGGGTTTACTACGTTACGTTACGTTAGGGCGAGAATACCTGGCAAGCGAACCTCAGCGAACCTTGATAACTACACAATTATCACCGATACAAAGACGGCTATGTAGCCAGCTAAGTAGCTAGCTAAGATCGAACAAATGCAAATCAAAGATAGCAAAGACAACTGTGTAGTCAGCCAACACTACACTGATCAAGTCGTTACGTTGTAATGCACTCGTTTCTACAATGCTGCTATTCGGTGGCAAGCTGGCTAGGTAGCCGTGTTGGCTACGTTGCGTTACGTTGGGGCGAAAATAGCTGGCTGGCGAACCTCAATAACTACACAATTATGTTTGATGCAAAGACGGCTATGTAGCTAGCCAAGATCAACCAAATCAAACCGTTGTACTGTAATGAAATGAAAATCAGACCGTTGTACTATAATGAAATGTAATGAAAAGTTATACGGTAGACGGTGGACGTTAGCTAGCTGCTGGGCTACGATAGGCGACGAAATACGATAAATACGCAATTATCTTTTATACACAGACGGCTAAGTAGCTAGCTAAGAAG